>NC_068374.1:21780793-21793293 GCF_023724105.1 Carassius gibelio
TAACTTACAAGTTGTGCTACAGAAATGAGTTGCTCTGCTCAGTTTTCCGCCAACTTTCCAAAGCAGACAAGCCTTCATGGGTCTGCATAATGTTACAGTAATTGGTGGTAGTTCAGAATCCCAGTGGAAGTAGTGCATGATCCAGGTTTTTTTTTTTTTTTTTTGCGCTTACTGTTTCATGAATAGTGCGTATTTGGTGTTCTACATTTGGCATTCCATGTAGTAGGAAAGTACGCATAACTGCATCAAAGACTTGAGCTAACTTTTGAGTTTCTCATGGACATATTTACGAGCATTTAATAATAGTAGCTGTGACGTGTCCCGTTTCAAAAACTGAGCATATCATCATTGCTGCAGTCTTTCCCTCATAATTTTCACTAACTGTGTATCTAATAAGCTTGTTGCAGTAACTGTACAGAACAGTGCAGCTCTGGAAATCGTAAGAGACTGTGATTTCTTCATACTTATCCGTGTAAATGAGCTTGGTTAATCTGACAAACGACCATTAAGTGGGATTGAAATGCTTCTCAGTCTCGTGTACGACGTCTCTGCCGCAGAGGCATCTCTAAAGACGCTCAGTGTGAGCTGTCAGACTGATGTATGGAGCATGAACCAGAGAGTGTTGAGCTGAAACACGGCTAAGTCAATGCTAATATGCCGTGGAGGCCCCAGAGCTTTACACCGATTACACTACTGTCTTCTTTTCTGGTCTCTTCTGTTCTCATACTGTCTCTTCTTTCTTTTTCCATGTCTTCTCTTCTTCTCTCACATAATCTTATCTCTTCTTGTTTCATCTCATTTGGCACAAACTCTTCCTTTCTAATCTCAGCTTATCTCACAGTCGCGTCTTATCTCATTTTCTCTCACATACTTATCTCATCTCTGCTCAGATCTAATATCGTGTCTCCTCTTTCATATGCAGTACTCCATTCTTTTCTTCTCCTCTTTTCTCACAAAATGTTGTCTCTTGCGGTCTCATCTCTTACATACTCGTACTTCTTCATCTCACATCTCTGTTTTAGTCGTCCCACTGCCTTCTCTTTCTCCTAAACTCATTTTAACTAGTCTCTTCTCATCTCTTCTTGTCCCTTTCCCTCACATGATCCAGTCTATTCTTGCCTTTTTTTCACATACACATTTTCTGTCGTCTCACAGTCTGTCTTCTTCTCTCGTCTCATCTTGTTTCGTCTCCTGACTCACCACTTTTCTCCATTTTCTCTCCCACATTCTTTGTGCATATCCTTCTCATCTGCTCTTTCTCGTCTTGTCTCTTGTCTCAAATACTCTGTATTTAAGTCTCTTCTCATCTCACATACCCTTCCTTTCTCATCTTGGCTAATTTCTCACTCTTGTCTCTAATATTCTTATCTCATCTCATTTATTACTTTATCATGCGCTCTTCTTTTCTTATCTAGTATTTTCTTATCTCATCTGTTCTCTACTTTTTCACATACTCAAACACTTGTCTTATCTTTTCCCTCATATGAGGGAAATTCCCATCTTGTTTCTTTTCTAACATACACGTCACACCTCACTTCTATCGTCTCACAATGTTGGAGACATTCTTCGTTTCATGTATTTATTTTTTTTTCACACATTCTGTTCTCTCTCACATAATCTCATTTAATTTCTTTCTTGTTTCTTCTCTTATATACACGTCTTTCTTTTCTTACAGTGGCTTCTAGGTTTCTCTCTTGTCACACCTGTATTCACACCTTCTCTTCTAATCTTCACTCTTGTCTAATCTCATTTATTGCTTCATGTTATTTCATTTTGTCTTTTCACATCACATTTTGTCTCGTCTCATCTTGTGCTTTTATTACTAGCATCTGTTAAATACACAGAGCGACCGCACACACACACAAACAAACACCATCCCTCCATAAAAAATGCCATTGACTTTAAGAGCCTATTCATCCAGCACAGGAATCTGGCTGGCTTTGACCCAAGGGCTTAAAGCTGGTAGAAGCCTTTGTAAGTAAGTGTTGCCTGCGAAATACACTCAGAATGGGAACCAAGCCAAACAGGAAGTGTCAGTATTAACCTAATTCCTGGAGAGGAAATGATTGGCCTCTCTATGTGATTAGCTGTATTTTCATTGGCTGGCTGCATCATGTAATAAACATGATTGTGCATTAGCAGCAGGACACATTAAATATGCAGAAAACCCAACCCTGCATCAACATCCCCACAGCAGAGCTCTTCAGGAGAATGTTTCCATCTGACTCGGTGTCTACACACTTCATAGACAACATCAAAGTCCAGGCTGGGTTCCAGTAGGGCACTTTATTGCCCTCAAACACACACTATTCTCTTATCTCACTCTAGTTCTTATTCTGTGGTGCTTGTGTGGAAATGTGCAAGGTTCGATGCAAGCTAGGCTTTGTCAACAGCGCTGAAATGTTGCGAAATACCACAGAAAGTCATTTCAGCTTATCCCTCAGTTTGAAAAAATAAGCACAGTTGCTTTTACCTCACAGCTTTTAATGTCTATGGGACAGGACGTTCTGAAGGGTTTAAAAAGCAGAAATTTGTGTGGCTTGTGTTCTCAAATATGTATAAAATAGTATGAAAAGTATGAAAAGTAATGCCGTTCCAAACCTGCAGGACTTACTTTCTCCTGCAGAACACAAAAGCTATCTTGAAAACTAGTGTTAACCAAACAGAGTGAGTGAGTGAGTGAGTGAGTGAGTGAGTGAGTGAGTGAGTGAGTGAGAGAGAGAGAGAGAGAGAGAGAGAGAGAGAGAGAATGGCCAATTCTCAAAATATCTTTTTAATCTATAGCTAGCTATTATTTTATTTTGATTTGATTATTTTAATTGTAATATTTTATTTTAATACTTGCACAAACTGAAAAGGCTTGTGATCTGGTCTCTCGATATAAAGAACACAATATTTTTTTTTGAAGAGGTACTTCTCTTATCTGTGAGGTTGACGGACAGATTGGCTTACAGTTGTGTAAACTAAGCCTCTGATTTAGCGTTTTTTTGTTTTTACAAATTGAGCGACACGTCTACAATATTTTCTGTGCATAATGTAGACATGCTGTCCATATAGTTTGTCCTGAATCCGGAACTTTCTATAAAAGCAGACCCGAGTTGTTTGGGTTGGATGTGAATGCCGCTGTTTGTCCTTGAGAGCCACTGGCTCAGACCTATTTGAAGAGTCACTTGTTGCTATGCTATAGCCCATAGAAAAGAGAGAATGTGTTGTGTGTGTTTGTGTGTGTGTCTCAATGAGCCAAGAGGTTTTTTCTCTAAATGTTTCTCTAAACCAGGCTTATTAAAGATGATTCACATAGTGGACACTGAAAGTCACAGTTAATTGGTCTCTCTCTTTTTCTCTTCCCAGCGTCTGATCCACAGCAGGATGCTGCAGCGAAGTTGGAACAGGAGCGAGCTGAGATAATCGCCAAATATGACAAGGTGAGAGAAAACAGCTGCCATTCCCTCGCCAGCCAAATACCCTCCAATCCACTTCCAAAGACATGCTCTGATCCAAACAGATACCTCCTTCCATCACACACTAGTTCACAACCTGCGCACATCACATTTGCTATAAGATTCTCCGTATTCTTATGTTTGCTAATGTTTCAGCAAACATTTCTGTTGTGTTTCTGATTTAGAGTGCCACAGAGAATTGTCTTTGTGTGATTGGTCAGTAGGGCATTCAAATATGTTTTATTGTAACGGCTAACATGTAAAACACCTGTTCTCCAGCTGTTGTGTATATCACTCATGTTGGGAGGTCAGCTTTTATCCTTAGGTCGCGTCTGGCATCGTGTCTTTAAAACGGGCTTTCCAGGCTTTCCTTTTAAAATGCATATTGGAGTGATGGCTTACAGGAAAGAAAGTGGCACTAAAAGTGAATTGAGAGTTTACATTGCAAGAATGCAATAATGATTATGTGGTAATAAATATTAACTCAGCCTGTTATGACCCTCTGTGACCGTTCTAAGAGTAATGTGTCTCTTCACTGAAAGCTGAAGTGAAATGATTTTTTTTTTTCTCATGAAATCTCTCATGTGTGTCCGGTTTGTAAATTGATCGCTTGAATGTAATGTAGTGTAATCTGAGCTCTCATTAGGGGGCTCTAATTCTGTAACATGTCTGGTAATTGGATTGTGATAAGCTCCCATACACTGGGATTCGTCTCCTGACTCCGTCAGGAAGCAGAACACGTATGGTCTTAATAATGTTTTCTTTCTTCTCTTATACTTTTGGCATGTAAAACGTTAGTTTTAAAAATGTTACCCTTTAAATTCTTACATTTATTAGCTCCTAATACAGTGGTCCCCTCACTGGGGTGCACGGACTGACCACCAGGGGTGTGTGAGAGAATGATTCTGAATGTATTACATTTGGTGTAAACGGCAATGGAGAACGGATAATGTATTGTATATGAATGAGTTCAAATGAGTAGTTAATTTTAAGAGACTTATATTTTAGTACAGTATTGTCAATGTGACAGTTTTTGCTATTTTTTTATGAAAATAGCCCGAATTGAATCATGAATCGAATCGAACCGTGAGTTGAGTGAACCGGTACATCCCTATTGGCCATAGATCACTTGTGAATTTTTATAGATATGCTTAGAAGTTGTTTGAAATCGTTCACTTTAGTCTGATTTTTTGTTAGCTTGATAGTTAATTAGTTGAAACATTTCACAAAAACAGGCTGAATAATTTGTTGACGGACTGATTCAATGAATTCACTGATTTATCTCCAGAGCGATGTGTTAAAACGGATGAATTTAGAGCCTAACAGTAACAGTTGATCTATCAGCAAAATAAAAGCCTCTCTGAGAAGATGTGTGGCCTTTACAGCCACAAACGCAGCGCATCTGCAACAAACTCTTTATTATATATGTACTGGAACTCTTGCCACTGATGTTAATGCTGTTTAGGCTCTAGTTGTGGGTGTTGTCATGTTTTCGTGGAACATCTCAGAAGGAAGTAACAGAAGGGAAGTGTGAATGCCACTGAGCCAGGTAGTGATGTCATTTAATCATTGTTTAAATGTCAACGGTTGGCCAAATATCAAATGCAAACTTGTTATTACATGTAATACTGTTCTTGTGAGGTGATTTTCTCAAGTGGCAAGATGAAAGACATGAGAAAAAGCCTTGGAGGATGGGTACTGTACGTCTATGGCGCCTGTCGCAGGCCGAAATATTTCCCACAGCCATGCATGTCACTGTGACATGCTATCAGATTATAATATTACACTGTAGATTTATGCCTGACACACACACCAGAGAGTGAGACAGAGATAAATGAGTGTGTGCGTGTGCCCTTGATATGGCTTCTCTCTAGTTCATATTTAGTCTCCAGTTCTCAATTTCTTTTATACTCATTCTTTTTTTTATGGCTCCCACTCTCGTTCTCGCTTCTGCCGATTGATTCTTTTCTCATTCTCCAGGCCTCCCAGATCTATTAAGACCTTCACATTTGCGTTACGTTTAAATTTGCATACATTTTCTTGCCAACATGACAAAGTGCACATATTGCATATTGCATAGACAGATAGTTATTGGCCTGACGGGTTAATGACTTTTGGGATGAATGATTTTGTAAGTGGGTAAAGTGCTTTACATTTCTTTTCATCTTTTTACATGCTTATGTGACACATCTAAAATATGACTCAGAAATTGTCAGTAGTCAAACTTGATGTGTAAAGTGTACACAAATTACTGAAAATGTGTCTTATTATTAATTTATTATTAATTTATGAACTACTACTACTATTAATAGTATTATAAGATTTCAGATTTCATTGCCCACTCAAAGTGAAGTGATAAATCCACACCAGCTCCTCTACAGGACTTTATTTTTTTATGTGTGGTCCCTAGAGACTGAAAATATCTACAATGAAGTCTCTATGTTAAGCAACTCGGAATTAACTGCACAAGTTTTACCTCAAAAAAACTGTATGTGTGGTCAGAACACGACCCATGTGTCTGTCTTCTTTCGTAAACACACTGTTCTTACTCAAGGATGATCTGTTTCTGCCGCAGGCACCTCTCTCTTTATTTCTCTCTCTTTGAATTGTTTACACTGAACCTGTCCACATTCTGTCCACCCCTCATTACCTGCCTTAAATATGTATGAACTACGAAGTCCCAGTTCACAGTGGAGCCATATGCTTTGAGAACTCAACCCTCCAGCAACTTGGCACATACACACACATACACTCTAAAACTGAACCGATGTGTACTCACAGCTTGTTATTTGTGCTTTCAGGGTAAAGAAAGTGCAGAGGTGGCGCCTTGGGAGGAGACCAATTTTGATCTGTATAAAGTGGTGGACCGCTTCGGATTCCTGCAGTAAGAAATGTGCATTATTTTGTTCTGAGTTAGGAGGTGCTACTGGAGAAAGCCAGCAGATAGCTAAGAGAGTCTGAATATTCACTGTTCTCTCTTTTCCTGATGTCTGTCTGATCCTTCGGGCTCTTCTCTCTTCACGCCCTGGCAGGGAGGATTGTGGCTTACTCAGGCCCCTTAAACAGCAGTGCACATGTGATATTTATAGGGTGCAACATGTGTCTGGCAAATCACGACTCTATAATTGTAGGGGCAGAGAGACAGGAGGAAAGGCTACAAAAAAGACAGTAACAGAGTAAAAACGACTGAAAAAGATTGAAAGATAAGTGGCAAAACTAGGAAATGCCCAAAGAAGTATGTTGATGTGAAATAGACTTGATATGGCAACACATGCCAGTGTTTCTTACAGTTTTGTTTTTTGTTTGCTTGGTACTTGAAGTTGTTTTTTTGTTTGTTTGTTTGTTTTGTTTGTTCTGTATTTTGTTTATTTTTTGTTTTGCATTCATTTTTTTGTTCTTCTGTTTTATTTTTGTTTGTTCTGTATGTTAGGTTTTTTGTTTGTCTTTATTTGTTCTTTTGTTTTATGTTTTGTACTTTTTGTTTTGTTTGCTGTATGTATATATATATGTGTGTGTGTGTGTGTGTGTGTGTGTGTGTGTGTGTGTGTGTGTGTGTGTGTGTGTGCGTGTGTGTGTGTGTGTGCGTGTGTGTGTGTGTGCGTGTGTGTGGTTTGTTTTTTTGCTTTGGTTTGTTTTAAATAAAATGGCATATAAACAACGAGCCACTAATTGAATTGTCACTAACCGTACAAATTCACTCCAGATTTTGGTCACAATGCTGCATTAGAATCTAGCTGCCTATATCGACAGAAAGGAAACTCACTAGAGTTTTGAACAGAGCCTTAATGTCACAGCTTGCCTGGGTTACCTCATGGAGATCTCAGAGCAGATCCAAACTGGCTGCCATGGAAACAATCATTTCCTGTTTGTGTAACTGACTAAGATCTCACACTTTGAACAGATTCAGGGGTGGGGGTCACAGGGGCATCGTTACCATTCGTGATGTTTGTTTATTCAACTAGTGGACTTCCTGTGGAACAAAGTATTTCCTTTTTCAGTAATACATGCGAGGAACCAAGATCGTATAATTTATTGATGTGATTTCTCTCCCTGTACAGTGGGCAGACATAGTGGCTATTTGATACCATAAATATCTGAGAGGCCAGTAGTCTGACTAAAACACTTGATTTGTTCCAACAGAAGAAAATTGAATTGATTCTGTGTTTCCCTTTTATAATGTGATGTGATTTGTCTTTCCCAGTGAGGATGAGCTTCCAGCGTATGACATAGTGGAGGAAAAGGTGAGTCAAGTGCTGTATTTGGCCAACCTAATACATTCATAGTACATTTGTGAAAACCTGTCCACAGTGTTTCATCTGGACAACTGGAGCACATACATCAGTAGGATGAGAAAATTACTTTTAAATACATTATAAACATTTTCATCAACAGGTTTTAACTAAGAAACATAAGATAATGGAACAAACAACTCTCTATCATTTTTGCCCTCAGTAGGGTTGAATGATTTCAGCAGAATTGTGTTTTGTGATTTATCAGTTAAAAATAAATTCTCACTAATACAACCCAGAAATCACTTTGTTTCCTGTGTAGAACTGCAGAATATATCATATGTAAAATATATACATGACATAGGATTAGAAAACAAAATATTAAAGCATGTGGCATTAAAGGGATAGTTCACCAAAATAGCAAAATTATGTCATTAATAACTCACCCTCATGTTGTTCCAAACCTGTAAGACCTCCGTTTATCTTCGGAACTTAGTTTAAGATATTTTAGATTTAGTCCCAGTGCTCTCAGTCCCTCCATTGAAGCTGTGTGTATGGTATACTGCCCATGTCCAGAAAGGTAAAAAAAGTAATCCATGTGACATCAGAGGGTCAGTTTTGGTCCAAAAATAGCAAAAACTAAGACTTTATTCAGCATTGTCTTCTCTTCCGTGTCTGTTGTTAGACAGTTCAAAACAAAGCAGTTTGTGATATCCGGTTTGCGAACGAATCATTCGATGTAACCGGATCTTTTTGAACCAGTTCACCAAATCGAACTGAATCGTTTGAAACGGTTCATGTCTCCAATACGCATTTATCCACAAATTACTTAAGCTGTTAACTTTTTTTAATGTGGCTGACACTCCCTCTGAGTTAAAACAAACCAATATCCCCGGAGTAATTCATGTACTCAAACAGTACACTGACTGAACTGCTGTGAAGAGAGAACTGAAGATGAACACCGAGCCGAGCCAGATAATGACTCGTTCACGAGTGAAGAACCGGTTGCATCGGTTTTCGGATCACCAGTAGTTCTTTCGGACAGTTCGATTCAATAAACCGGTTGAAGAAAACATTTCACCAGTTCTTTTGCGCTCTACGTAATGGCATCATTGGCAGTTCAGAATCAATCACCAAAAAGAATAAGTTCAGTTCAGACGCTCTGTGTGTCAGTCTGCTTCACACATGCGCAGTATCATCAGCTTCTCGGTTCTCGAATCGGACGCGTCAGACAGAAACGGTTCTTGACTCGTGAACGAGTCAATCTTTTGTTTGTTATCTGGCTCGGCTCGGTGTTGACCCTCTGATGTCACATGGACTACTTTTGATGATGTTTTTCTTACCTTTCTGGAAATGGACAGTAGACCGTACACACAGTTTCAATGGAGGGACTGAGAGCTCTAGGACTAAATCTAAAATATCTTAAACTGTGTTCCAAAGATAAACGGAGGTCTTACGGGTTTGGAACAACATGTTATTAATGACATAATTTTTGCTATTTGGGCGAACTAACCCTTTAATTGTAAAGAAAGCTAGGGAACCTGTCTGAACTTGAGCGGAATGGACTTGAAAATCCCATTGTCAACAGTTGGCTAAATGTAAATGCAAAAATATTATGATTATTATTATTATTATTATTATGATTATTATTATTATTATTATTATTATTATTATTATTATTATTATTATTATTATTATTATTATTATCACACATTTGCCATGACAGAAAGCACTTAAAGTGTCAGGTTATACAGTAATAATGAGCTCTAAATTGGAGAAACCGTAACATTGCTGCCTCAGAGGCCAGTATGTTTTTAATATGGTTGTTTTTATTAAAGTCCATTTAGTGTTGCCTTAGATGAAACATTTCAGTGAGATTTTGTCTCTTTTGTTTAATTTATTGTGCTGTGTGTTTGCACTTTGTCTGCTTAGCAAAAACATCTGGAAGTGGAGAGAACGGCAAAATGGCTGAAAATGTTGAAGAGCTGGGAGAAATACAAGAACAGTGACAAGGTGCGTGCCCTTCATAGACTCTCTGAAGGACTCTGTATTTCAATATTTCATCTTGTGTGTATAAATGTTTCTTTTGGCTGTCTCTGTCCTGTGTATTGGGCATCATTGGACCGATCCCCTAAGAAAACCACTGTCCTGTTTCAACTGAAAAAAATCTGTCGGTTTATGTCAAACTTTGTGTTTGGATACCTTCAAGCACCTATTGGTGTGTTTCATTGAATTTTTCTGTACATTAACAGTGTCTATTGCGTATTGAAACATTTCCATAGCACCTGAGGTTGTGTGTGACAGGTGTGCAGTTTATTAATCTGACTAGAACGAATTATTACACTTCTTCTCAATTAGACTGTCATACCGTGTCTGCAATAAATGAGCATAAACAGCATCTAAAGCACAACAAAACTATCTACACTGTCCAGCTTCCTAAACTGTAGATTACAAATATATGTGTGGATCGATAATATTTAAATTTCATATTATAGCCCAGTTTGTGCTGCATTACACTGAGATTAGACTTTAGCCATTTAGATATTTATAAGAAACTGAAAAAACTTCTCCAGGCCCCAAAAATACCCTTAGACCTCAGAGGGTTAATAAAAATCTGCTTGAATAATATCTCTAAAATTGAAAATAGATTTAGATGGAAAATAAAATGTTGCATCGTTGGCCGTCAACTTCTGTGTCTCTGCTAACATAGTAGGAAACGAGGACATTGACACATTTTACTATTGCTTAAGTCTAGCTCAAGCTTGAACCTAACGCTACGTTTACACGACAACGATGTAGTCAAAAACGGAAAAGTTTTTCCCTTGCATTTTAAAAAGTTTCATATATACACGACAACGTTTTCATAGCGATTCGTGTTTACACATATCTGTGAAAACGGCCAAAAGATGTAGTTTTACGCATGCCAGGCCAGTAGATGGCGCAGTCAACATGTTATAAAAAAACAGTACCTGTATTGAAGTGACGATTTTATGCTTTATATAATCGTCTCCGCTGTTGGTTGTTTTTTACTTTTCTGAAGAAGCGTTAGCACACTCTTGAGCAGCAACAACAGTACCATGTACTCCGCCATTGTTGTATATGTTTGTTCGCGTATGTCTGCATACCTAACACATACTATGCACACGCATGATGTCACTGATTTCAAAGATTCGCCTTTTTGTTTTTTTTCATGTAAACGATAACGGTGGCGTTTTCAAAAACTTGCACTTTCAAAACCCTTTTTTAAAAATATGTGTTTTCTGTCCCCAAAATGCCATTGACGTGTAAACGGACAGGCAAAACACATAAAGAGTTTCCTGTTTTTGGCTGAAAACGTCATGTAAACGGCCCCTAATTGGTCAATTGTTTGTGAATATTCAGAGGTCAACTTCAGCTCTTGCAGTGTAGACAACCTCAAGCTAACATCGGCTGCTTCTGGTGTCATTTAGAGTCCTCTTATTGCGAAAAAAAACAAAAAAACAATCATTCAGTAGATATGATTTCATCAACAAAGGAAATGCATACCATAATGAGCTGTAGCGACTGGCTGTGACCTGGATTTGCATGTAGACAATAACTGAAAAAAATATTCCTCTGAAGTGATTTGGGAAATGTTATTTCCCCTGATCTGAGGAGGAAGGTCAATACCCAGCTTGCTTTTCCTCTGGCGTTCAGAATAGATTGGGGTGACCTCCTATCACTTTAACCACTGGAACCACCATATAGCTCACGCTATCATTGACATTTCATCCAAATTATTTTTTAATGCTATATTGCTGTTTTTCTGTATTTGGCCCATGCCACAAGTCTTGCATTTTCAAAGATGGTGTCAGTTTAAAATGTAAAACTAATTTTCTTGAACTGCTCGTATGTGAAAAAGTTCATCCAGATAAATATATAAGTATTTTCTGTTTTTGTTTATTTACCCCCTGAGATTTTATGTAAATATTTAATTCATTGAATTTGGTTCTGATTCCACTGTACCACACACACTCTCTGCAAAGACATCTTGTTCAAAGAGGTTTGTTTTTTTTTTTTTGTTTTTTTTGTAGAACAGATGGAGTCATTGACTTCTCACACATCCGCAGTTACAAAACCAATCCCCTGTCAACAAAAACATTTAAACACACAAGCAAATACACACAGACACCTGCCGATTTGTAATGTCTTGTTTTAGTCGAATAAACCAACAGCCTTAATCGCCTCATTTTGCTGAGATTAGAGGCAGACACACACACACACACACACACACACACACACACAGTCGTTGGGTTGGTGGCTGTGGGATATGTGCCCACTGCTGTCTGTCAATAATCAGCTCCTCAAGAGCCTCCCGTAGATCATTAATATCGTCATTACCATTATAGTAAATGAACTACTCAGCAGCCATCAATTCAGACACACACACACACACACACATGGAAAGACCCTGGGGCGGAAGAGACGTTCAGGAAATCACTTAGTGGCAGTAATGTGAACAGATGAGTGCAGAAAACGGAAGAGTGTTCATTCCCGTCTTTCACCTCACAACCCCCCCACAGTCGTGCGTCTCTCTCTCTCTCTTTCCCTCTTTCTCTCTCTTTCTGTTCCAGCGGGTGAGTTTAATTGTAGCTGAGAGACGATTCATGCCGGCCATTAGCTTTTGTGGTTTCAGCATTTTGCTCTTGAGCTTTTAATCTGCTCTCTGATGGGAGTTTAATCTTTACTGACTGCACAATCACCTGTGAGTGACAGACACACAGATGTATTCCATTACTCTGCTATTCAATGTGTTTAGACAGTGTGGTTATACATATTGAGGGTGTCCTAATAACCAGGCCAGCGGTATCTG
>NC_068374.1:24645793-24783293 GCF_023724105.1 Carassius gibelio
ACACTAACCGCAGCCTTCAACCTCTTCATCTCCATCAGAACAGATGCAAAAAATAATGGAGTCTGATGCAATGTGATTGGGTTCTCAATTGTTTTCATAGTCACAGTTTTTCTAAAGGTTTCTAAAGGTCACAAGTATCTCCACCACAAGCAAAAGATTTACATTTACAGTCAACATGAAATGGCATTTGCAACCCATTTTGCTTCCAATATGTGACACACACAGTATCAGAGAATGGAAATGACTTGATTTATTCACTGACAACTGGCTGGAGCTTGACTTGTAGTCATTTCTTTTCGATGAATGATTTTATTTTATTTTTTTAAATCATGAACAAGCTCGGAAATGTGTATTAAGAAAGTCAATGGGGCCAATTTCAATGTCATGCCGACTTCAAAGGTGAAGACATGATCACTAGACTAAGATCTTGTATTATCATTATACCTGTGAGCAGGGCACTTAACCTCAGGTGTAACTCCAAGGAACTGTCCCGTGGAAAGTGTACTGTAAGCTGCTTTGGATAAGAAAACATCTGCTAGCGACCAATGACCGATAGCTGCGGTCACTGGGGCGTAACCAAAATGAATGAGTACAATGGATCCAATAACAAACACTTAGCTTTCACCTTTTCACCCTTTTCATCAAAGCCATTGTGAAGTATTCGTTCAAACAGACAGATCTGCAAGGGGAAAAAAAAGAGAGACGGGAAAAAAACACATTAGTGCTGTGCATGGAAATGTATTCAAAGTCAGAAACTCACAGTGAATTAACAGCTTTTAAGAAGACAATTCTGCTGTGATGGAATTAATCTGCATGGCAAGAGGCTCTTGTCTTAATTAAATGCACTAGCGTGCTTCACCATGTTCCTCCGGTGTTTATGGGTGAGAGGAAAGTTAAGGCATTAATAATGTGTGCGTTTATGTGAGCGTGAGAGAAATGATATATTCTATGTTGTTTGCAGATGTTAATGCTTTTTTCACTCATGTAAATAGTGACTATACCTGAAGGACTATACAATAAAATGCCTGTGTATACAAGTCAGTGAACTAGAGAAAATAGAGAAAAGATACTTTGGTCCGTCAAATATGCCTGACCAACCTACGAAATATAAACCAGGAAGTGATCTCATAAGACCCTCATGACTATGTGTCGAGGTCAATAAGTATATTACAATTTCAAAGAATTTGCCTTTTTTTTTTTTTTTTTTTTTTTAAATCAAAATTTGTTCATTCGTGTGAATTCAGATTAGAAAACAAACCTTTTACTATATAGCTAAACTCAGATAATTGTACCTTTTCATGACAAGGCCAGGTTAGTTCAGGTTGTATAAACTCCCCAAAACGGTATAATTATAAATGACATCATTCATAATATTAACATGAAAATATTTTAAAACATTTTGAAAATAACAAATGAAGCTTTTACTTTTACTATAACTACATTTTATCAAATATTTATTGAAAAAGTTTTTAATAACCACATGAAACCAATATGAATGCAAAGATTGTATTTCTAAAAACCTGGCACATGATGCAATAACTTTCCAATAACTATCAAACTTTCAGCTCCTGTGTGTCATCAATAAACCACAAGACATGGACATACCATACTATATTGGTTTATCTACCATGCGTGAGTGTTTCTTGAGGCTTCTAGAGATGCCGAAAATAAGAAACGCATCACTTCCTCCAGTGTTTTTCTATAATGTTTCGGCTCATTGTCGTTCCCAACAGTGCTCCCATCTCATGAAAGCAGCTGGGAAGTCTTCCCTGTCCTTTTAAACACAATTTTCATAAAGAAAATGAAGGGAGTAATGACAATGGCAAGACCAAGCAGCAGCGATCACTTCCTGAGCCTGGTATAATGAGTGAGGGGCAGTGGGTTGCCCTCTGGTTCAGATGCTCTGCCACTCTCTCATCTGTAGAACAGGACGCTGTGGGCTGACGGAAGCTAATCGCCAGTACATTAGCATATACTAATTACACTGCTTCTGTAATGGCTGCAGAGATGGGCTGAACCACTGGAGCAAGCCGCTCTGAAGTTAATTTGAGCGTACTGTGTCCTGTGAGGCTCATCTGAAAACGGCCTTCTCCAGAAAGACAAAATGTTCTTTATAAATGCACATATTGAAAGCAAAAATTATGGTCATTTTAATTTGTTCAGGATCCGAACTAGTGCAAAAAAAAAAAAAAAAAATTCGAGTAAAAACCTCTAAAATATTCACCAAGTAAACATTCTATACTTAAAAAAAAATATAAGCATTCTTAAGTTTGTACAAATTAAACATTAGCACATACTGCAAAATCGTCCCGCACCATTATTCAACATAAATGATAAGTTTTGTTTGTTGATGCTACAAATACAAACCAATACCTGCAGATACCAAAACAAGTGGATAATAAATGGAAAAAAGTGGATGGACAAAAAGGTGTAAACCCATTCACACCATACCTATATAACTATATGTCCAGACCGATGGAAAATAACTTGCTTGTTGCAAAATAAGCCAAAATATCAAAGTCTTGTCGGTAAACACTTTTTAACTTGGGTCAATAAGAAACCACCACCAATAATACACAAGTGCCTTAATAGCAGTGCATTTAAAATCACTTCGAGCACCTTAGCAAACACTTAAGCAAGCAGCAACCATCCATAACCCCTCAGAAACTGCATGGCATACCTTAGCAACCATGTAGAAACAATGACATACTGTACATCAAGGCAGTGATTTTTAATCTGGACAAGCACCACTCAAATTCTCTTTAGGAAATATTGATGGCTTAGTTGGTCAGTATAAAAAACGATAAGCTTTCCTGAAAACCCTTGGAAAAGCAAACATATCTAATTCTATGAAAGCGTTCATTTATTTATTTATTTATTTTTTCAGTTGTTTCCCTTGAGAGACATTTTCTGAAAGGATTAGAACTGTACTGGGTGACGATGTAGATAATTCAGCCTTCATATCCGTCTCCACTCTTACAGACAGACACAAACACATTTTACACAGCTTTGAAATTACACGAGATGAAAGACTTGCTTTGGTGATGTGGGAAATCAACTTTTAGTGAGGAAGAGAAATTTTTTTTTTTTAGCCCTGATCTATTATAGAGGTCCATACTGCTTGTGACATCATAAAAGTGAAGCCTCCGCACCGCCATATTGGTATTCCCATCCATTCCATTGAATTCATAGGAATTTGAATTGGAAAACATCCCCAAACATATCTGAAATATCCTTGTACATTCTTACAACACAAATGTGGTAGCACTTTATTTTACAGTCCTGTTCCTCGTGTACATACTATGTACTTATTATAGTAATTACAATAACTATGTAATAACTAGGTACTTACCCTGAACCTACCCCTAAACCTAACCCTAACCCATGTACTTACCTTGTATTACCAGAACTTTCTTAGATAAATAGTACACGTACTGTAAAATAAAGTGCAACCACAAATGTTCTAAGAATGCAAGAGGTTATTTGTTTAGTGTCCAGAATTTTCTCTCTATTTAAAAAGTTATGTTATATATATTACCGTAGCGGATATTAGATGAAAATGATGATAAACATCGGACTAGCCTGCATTTGTGAGATGGGTAGCCTTGCGTGGGAGTTCAGAGCCAGGTCTGTCACGATCAGCAAATACAATTGCTGCACATCAACTCGTACTGCAACACACACACACACACACACACACACAGACCTTCTTGAGCCAGGGAAACAATGTATAACCCCGAGGGCAGAAGAAGCAATTGAGAAAATCTCAAATCCAAATCATCTTCCTCTTCTCTAGTCTCCCACAGTAACCAGAGGACAGTCCCTGGTGTCTGATAGGCTGACAGGTTTTAAAGGATGGACTTGAGGTCAGACCGGGGACACAATTACTCAGTACATCTGACCTACTGTGCTTCTGCTCTTTATTACCTTTTCATTCACATCCCTCAACCACCTTTCGTCTCTCTTCGGCTTTCTATCATAGGTTTAGTGTACCACAGAGAGCCGCAGCATCACAAATCTGAGGCTGTTTACTCTGTTGCTATGGAGATGGCTCTCTTTCGGTCCATCTCTGTGTGCTTGACCCCTCCCCGTGCTCCATCTGAGAGAGAACATGTAGATGACAGACTCTTCTCCTCTCTTCCTCCATTTCTTTCTCTGCTTCACGCTCAGATTATTCCCCAAGGTCTATGCTGATGGAAACCTCTCTACAGGAAGATGTGATTAAGGTGAAGGCTGAATGGATAAACACTGTGTAGTGTAAAAATCACGCAGCATATTTCAGAAACGTAAAGCCTTTCAGAAATGCAAAGCTGAATATAAAACCGTGGATAAATCAGTGATCGTAAAGCCACCTGGGACACTCACTCACTCAAGTGTTCCTCTAAAAGTTTGTAATACTCTGACAGCATCTCATAAGTGTTTATAAACAATTTGAAAATCAAACAAATAAAGCTAATAATTACTAAAGCCTATGGAAGCCCCTGAGAAGTCATGCATTTAGTACTGTTTTTCTGTTGTTCTTTTTCTTTTTCTTTTTTTTCCCTCATGATCTCAACCTTTTTTTTCTTTTTTTTTTCAGTATACGCTGTTTTCTTGTGGTATCAACATTGTATTTTTTTCACAAGAACTTGACTTGTGTTATTTTTGTATATTTTAGCTTAATTTTCTTCTGATCTCAATGTTTTCTTTACAATTTTTCCTTTGATCTCAACATTTGTTTTAAAAGGTCTTAAAATATTTAAGATCTCAATGTAATTCATTTGTGATCTCAACATTATTTTTCAACGTTTATTGTTTGTCTTGTTATAAATTGTCTTCTTGTGATCTCAAGTCTTGATCTCAACATCACACAAGTTTTGTCATCTCAACGCTTTTATAAATCCTGATGAGCGTTTTTTTCTTCTTCTTGTGAAATCAAGTTGTTCTCTATCCATTTTTTTATGTATCGAGACATAACTTTTCTTATGATCTCAACCAAAGTTTTCTTAGTCTTAACTTAATTTTCTTGATCTCAAATTATTTTTTCCCCTTATGGTGAACATTACTTTCCTAGATTTTTACAATTTATTTTCGTGATGTTAATATAAGGTGTTCTCTTGAGACTCTTGAAACTTAATTTTCTTATGTTGCCCTTTTTTGCTATATTTCTACAAATTGAATGTTGTGATCTTGAGACCGATCTAGACATGTAAATTGTATTTCTCATTATACAGAAACTTGTTTTCTTGACATCTGGATTTAATTAAGACAGCCAGTCATGAGAACAGATTCTTCCCTCAGGCAATCCATCTCATAAACCGTTCACTTGGTAATTAACGTGTAATGCACAACACTATGTAATACTGTACATGTATTTTTTTGTTTTGTTTTAATTCTGTTGGTTATGACTTGCATCTTATCTGTCTTGTCACTGTAATCTGTTTGTGCTGTGGAAGCTTCTGTCACCAAAACAAATTCCTTGAATGGGTTAACATACCTGGAAATAAAGCTCATTTTTGAATTCTGAATTTATTTATTTTTCCATGATCTCCACACAGGTCGTCAGCTTCGAAACTCTCAAAATAAATTGCTGGGTCCCAGGAGGACACACAGAATGATATTCTGATACAGACAGAAGTGTTTCTTCTCTCTTACTCCCAGGTCTTCACGGTAAATGTAAACTGAGAAACCGAGAATGGTCTGTTTTGTGTATTCGTAACTAATGTTAATCTCTTCAAATGCTTTAATATAGATTAAATGTGTCTTCTCACTGCGAGCTGATAGCCCTCTGATACCTGCAAGCAAACCGCGATTTTGTGAACCTCATTATTCAAATTGTGCATGTAATTATTCATCGTTAACGTGTCAATGTGCTGTAAGTGCTGCAGACTTTCCCCTGAACCCTATCTTTTTCTTAAGGTTTCTCAGAGAACAGTTTGAATGTTGTAAAGCATCCCTGTGTGGATAAGACCGTGAGAACATCTGTACCAAGAGACCTCAAAATCTAATCTCAACTCACACACACAACACATGTTATGAAGGATAAGACAAGGTCAACTTGCCATCTTAATAGATACCAGCAATAGCAATTATGTGGGTTACACAGCAGACAATGGTGTCTCTGAGCAGACTTGGCTAAGTCCCAAGTGTGTGTGTGCGTGTATGTGTGTGTGTGTGTGTGTGTAAATTGCAGCGCAGTCTTTAATTCTTGTATTTGTACGTGCTGGATTAACAGTCAATAATCCACCTTCATCTTATCTTAAATTTAATCAACCAATGGGAGGTGTATTCTACCTTTTGAATTATTTATTGCATAAAAACATAGCCCTGTACATTACTGTAAACTTTACAGTTGCTTGTTACTAAAACTTTGTAAAAAAACAAAAAAACTAAACTCAAAAGCATGTGTACATGCTTAAATATATAATTTAAGCATATATAATTTAATGTGCACATTTCAAAAATTACAAATTAAAATTCCTAAATGTAAATGTAAAGTAAATTGTTAAATTACATTCTGTTTTAAGTTACTGTTGTTCAAACTGAACCGGTTATAGATAGATTATATACATTATATAGTTTTAGTATTTGAAAAATACTTATTGAAAATAAATAAATACATTCAAAACTGTATCTTCTCCAGCTGTTTCTCAAAAAGTTGATTTCCATTAAATAAAAATGCTGACACTAAATTTCTGCAATTAGCCACTATAGACGGACAATATTCTCTTTTATCAGTGTTTACTGTGATCTCATCTGTAATAATAGCTGTAATCAAACATCATTCTATCTGATATCATCTCAAATCAACATATCTTCATCATGTTCTGTGATTTAAGCTTTGCAATATCCGCAGTATAATTTGATCACTACTACAGAGTGTTATAAGAGCATGTGAATCTGCTGATGACCTTCATTAGCATTTTAATAGTAATAACACAAATATTATGTTTTAAAGAGGTTAGTGAGGACTGCCACACTGGATCCCCCACTCAACCCCCCAGCCTGCCAGACTTACTCTCATCCACACACAGTAATGATTTTATGATTTAGATAATTTTATGTTGATAACTACTGATAGGTCAAACCCTCTCTCTCTCTCTCTCTCTCTCTCTCTCTCTCTCTCTCTCTCTCTCTCTCTCTCTCTCTTTCTCACACATACACACACATACATACAGACTTCAGTAAGATGTCTAACTGCATAGGCTCCACTCTTGCCTGTGTAATTGGAATCAATAATTCATATTCCTTCTCTGTTAGCCTCTCATTCAAACATTCTTCATGCGTTTTAGAATCTGTTCTGGAGCGAGGTAATTGAAGAGATTTTTAATTTTTTATTTTCCACTCATCTTCACCTGTGGTAGGAATGTGGCAGCTCTACTCCTGTAATTATACTTGAGTTTAGCCAGAAGCTGTTCCATGGGTCTTTTTTCAATTCCAGCATTTTGTTAATCCCTATTTGACACCTTACACTGAGGGATGAAAGGTGAGGGGAGCCCTAATCTCATTCATGGTGTATTAGTGAAAACGCCCTTAAATGAACTTATCTGGTGGTGTGCAAAATAAAACAATATTTAAAGGGGGGGTGAAATGCTATTTCATGCATACTGCGTTTTTTACACTGTTAAAGAGTTGGATTCCCATGCTAAACATGGACAAAGTTTCAAAAATTAAGTTGTACGTTTGAAGGAGTATTTTTGTTCCCAAAATACTCCTTCCGGTTTGTAACAAGTTTCGGAAATTTTTTTTTGAGTATGGCTCTGTGTGACGTTAGATGGAGCGGAATTTCCTTATATGGGTCCTAAGGCACTTCTGCCGGAAGAGCGCGTGCTCCCGTATAGCGAGGCTGAGCAGCACAAACATTTCACTGATCAGAGCGAGAGCATCACGACAAGTCACAAAAGAAGTGTGTTTTTGGTTGCCAGGGCAAGACAACCCTGCACAGATTACCAAAAAAAAAAAAAACAGCATTAAGGGACCAGTGGATGGAGTTTATTTTTACAGAGCATCAACGGAGTTGTGCAAGTGTTTGTGTTTGTTCCCTGCATTGGAACCGCAGGCGGTGAGTAAAACTGCTTCAAATATATCTGCCTTCTTGTTAGTGCGTCCACTCCCATGCCAGAGACCCGTGTTCGAGTCCTGCTCGGAGCGAGTCGTTGCTGCTGCTGCTTTCGTTCAGTTTCAGCCTTTGGATCTGATCCTGGATCATAAATAACGGCTGAATCTGACTGTAAGCCATGGTTTGTTTTGGATGATGGGTTTTCCCTCACGGTAATGTCACAGCTTCCACATGCTCTCAACGCAAAAGCCTACTCGCGCTCGTGATTCTTTAGCTCCGCCCACACGTCACGCCTCCAGCCTGTCGTGTTTTTCCGGGAAAAATCGGTACAGACTATCTTTCTCTTATGAATATAATAAAACTAAAGACTTTTTGGATTTATGAAGGATGCAGTACTACTCTATATGTACTCAAGATTAACAGGATATTGAGTGAAATCGAGCATTTCACCCCCCCTTTAAAGGATTACAGATGCGTTCAATGATGCCTTGAAAAGGATTTCGGTGTCATTTCATTTTTATTGTGACAAAAATTTACATTAAATCTATTTAGATCATAAATCTTTTTTTTTACATCCGTAAAACTCTTTTTGTTCCATTTTTATCAAGCTTGTAAACTATAGAAATAATATAGAATCCTGTTTATGCCACAGAATTCAAATACATAAGGTACAAGCTTTCATAATAAAATAGAGAAAAGTTACACTGAAAGAAAACTTAAAAATTTAACACAACCTGATAAGACTCAGAAATACTGTTATTAATACGGTTTTTATCTCTTTGTTCAATTTGTAAAACTGCTTGTATATTAAAGTCTTTCACTGCATATGATAATACATACATAGGAAGTAGAACCGAAATGACATTCATTACACAATGATTAGGTAAAACATTTCATAATGTACCAGCAGACTATTTCTGTCACTGAGGATTTCTTTAAAATACTGTGTAAAACGTACTCTGTTACTAACGTAACCTTGGTTCCCTGAAATACGGGAACGAGTACTGTGTCGAAGACGCATATGGGAAAAACTCCTTTTATATATTGCCCGCTTCTCCACAGGAATTCAGGTTACTTCGACTGAAGTGACGACTGAGTTGTGCAGCCTTTTTAGCATGTCAAGGAACGCAGTACTCGTTCCCGTATTTCAGGGAACCGAGGTTACGTTAGTAACAGAGTACGTTCCCTTTCAATACTTCACTCGTACATATGGGAACCCAGTTCAATCACGCCATGCTAAGAAGGGAGGATGACCAATGCAATCATACTTGATCTGCGAAACCAATCTAGCAAATGTGGATGGCAAGTTCCAACCAGCCGCCGCACAAATTTCTGCGATAGTCACACCATTAGACCATGCCCAGGACGAAGACACAGCTCTCGTCGAATGAGCTCTTACTCCAATTGGGCTTTGCAGGCCCAGAGAAGAGTAGGCTAGCTGGATTGCATCAACAATCCACCTTGAAAGCCTTTGCTTTGAGACCGGTAACCCTCTGGTGCGGTTTCCAAAGCATACGAAGAGCTGCTCTGATCGCCTTATTGGTGCAGAACGCTCTATGTAGTCTTTTAGAGCCCTCACTGGGCAAAGCAGATTCAGCCCTGGATCATCCTCTGTGTTATGTAATGCAGAGAGAGTGACCACTTGTGCTCTAAAAGGTGTGGAGAGCACTTTTGGCACATAGCCATGCCTCGGTTTCAGGACGACCCTAGAGTCGTTAGGCCCGAATTCTAGGCAATTAGGGCTTATCAAGAGTGCTTGCAAATCGCCCACACGCTTAACAGACGCTAGTGCCAATAGCAGAGCGGTCTTTAGCTACAGGGCCTTAAGGCCTGTGGACTGTAGCGGTTCAAAGGGGCCCCCTTTAGGGCTCTCAGTACCGTGGGCAGGTCCCATGAAGGGACGGTGGGAGGGCAAGGCGGATGAAGCCTTCTGGCACCTCTCATAAATCGGATGACTAAGTCGTTTCTGCCCACCGACTGGCCTGCTATAAGGGCGTGTGACGCTGCTATAGTTGCTACGTAGACCTTAACCCTCTGGGGACGGATTGGGCGGTACCGCCCAAAATGGCATACTTTTACAAATGTGTAGTTATCTCAAAAACTTTTAATGCTAGAGAGATTCGGTTTATTTTGCCGTCTTCCTCAGATTCCGCTGAAAACAGCGGTGTCCAGTTTGTATATTAAACACTTCCCTTATTGCGCAATACCACTGCGTAAACAGGCCAATGAAAACGATTGTGCTAGGCAGATTCAACAAGCAACAGCCAATGGAAAAATTGCCGCTGGGAGGAGTCTTTTTCTAACCCAATCAGAGGAAGGTTATGTCTTCTAGCGATTCAGAGGACTCTGTAGCTCTGCTGTAGCCTTGTAAAAGCTGGCTGGACGAAAGTAAAAGACATGTAATCAATAAGCGTTCAGAGAATCAGCATCAGGGTGGAGAAAGCAGAACGCTATCGGAGTGTTACAGAGAGCGATCGGAGTATTAGCGAGCACAAAAAGCTAAATTCGAGCGATCGGAGAATCAGCATCACGTGGAGAAAGCAGAAAGTGAACGGAGTGTTAGCGAGCACAAAGAGATAAATTCGAGAGAGATACAGCATTATTACAGAATTGTTTTATCAAAATGGCAAGCAGTAAAAGATTTACGGCAGAACAAACTCTGGAACAATTACTGGAAAGGCCTGGAGAGGCCTTGCTTTGCTCACTGGCATGCCTAGGACTGTTTTTTAAAAAAGTTAATTATTGAATTGTTCTTTACACATTTGATTAAACAATAACACATTTCTGTCAAGCAAAGAGTTTGAAAAAATATATTTTCTTTGTTCAAAAACTGTTCTATATTGTGTGTTTTTCAGTAATAAATGACAAAAATCTAATTTTCGTTTTTGAAATTCTCTAGTTTATTGTAAAATTTTTCACTCATACTTCCTTTATATAAACATATTGCATGCATGCTTATGGTAGCTTAGGGTCTTCTGAATCCATAGATACCAAACACAGGGTGTTTCATCTCCTTTACATATGATTTATAAGCCCAAATATAAAAATAGAGAACACAGACCAAAAAGGGCTTAGTCCCAAAAATAAAAAAAAAAACGCCTAGGACTGTTTGTAAATAAAGTTAATTATTTAATTGTTCTTTACACATTTGATTGAACATTAACCCATTTCTGTCAAGCAAAGAGTTTGAAAAATATATTTTTGGGTCAAAAACTTTTAACTATTGTTGTGTGAGGTAGGATTTTCAGTAATAAATGACAAAAATCTAATTTTTGTCTTTGAAATTCTCTAGTTTATTGTACAATTTTTCACTCATACTTCCTTTATAGACATATTGCATGCATGCTTATGGTAGCTTAGGGTCTTCTGAATCCATTGATACCAAATACATGGTGGTCCATCCTCATTACATATGGTTTATAAGCCGAAATGTAAAAATAGAGAAAACGGACCAAAAAGGGCTTAGTCCCCTAAGGGTTAAGCATGGAGGGGGATCGTCCCTTCTCCAAGAGCTCTTGCAAAAATGACAGTATCACTGATACGACACAGGAGGTCGGGTTTTCACCATGGTCTGAGCACCATGTGGAGAACACAGACCATTTTGAGGCATAGAGGCGTTGTGTAAACGGAGCTCTAGCCTGTGAAATTGTGTCTAGCACACGCTCAGGGAGTCCCGCGGGCTGCTGTTGAGCGACCAAAGGTGCAGAGACCACCTCTCTGGGTGTGGATGCCAAATCGTCCCGTCCACCTGAGAAAGGAGGTTCCGTCTCAGGGGAACAGGCCATGGGGCCGCAGTCAGCGTCTGTGACAGGTCGGCTATCCAGTGCTGATTTTCCCAGAGTGGGGCTACAAGCAGAAACCTGCATCTCTAGTCCCTGACCCGCCTGATTACTTGGGGAATCAGAGGAACCAGAGGAAAAGCGTAAAGAAGATGGTTGGGCCAGTTCTGGGACAACGTGTCCTCGATCTTGGAAAAATATGATCTGACCAGGACATGGTGGCTCTTTAGATCTGACAGGAAGCTCTGGCAGGCTCGTTGAACTGCAATCATCTCGAGGCATTTGATGTGAAGCCTGCTCTCCTCTTTTGACCATTGGCCGAAAGTGGGTTTCCCTTCGCACAGCGTACCCCAACCCTTGTTGGACGCGTCTGTGGAGATCTCTTTCCTTCTGCAAACCATACCAAGTGGAGCACCCCGTTCCATCCATGTCGAGGCTCTGGTTTCACAGGCTGGGCCGCGGTGGTAGCAGCGGGCGCTTGCTTGGGAGGCTGACAAGTCGGCACCTGTCTGGGGCGACTGGCAGCAGCAGATGAAGCGCGTTTTGGCAGGAAGTGTCGCATCGCCTGGGACGACTTCTGCGCCTCTGTGAACCGTTCGGCAAACCCCTCTATCACCGGACTAAAGAGGCCGCCTGGGGAGATCGGTGCATCCAGGAACTGGGCTCTGTCAGCATCCTTGATCTCCGTGAGGTTAAGCCACAAGTGGCGCTCCAGGACGACCAGGTTAGCCATTGAGCGACCAATGGCCTGGGCAGTGCTCTTGGTAGCACGTAGTGCTAAGTCTGTTGCACTTCTCAGCTCCCTGAGCGTGGCGACATCCGGGCCAGACTCATCAGTGGTGGCGAAGTTTGGCCTGGAAGACTTGCAGCACTACCATGGAGTGGAGCGCCGCGGCTGCTTGCCCTGCCGATGAGTAGGCACGCCCGGCGAGCGCCGACGTTGTACGGCGGGGTTTGGACGGATGGTTGGCCTTGGCTTTCCATCCAATAGCTACTGGCGGGCAGAGATACACGGCCACAGACTCGTCCAGCGGCGGCAATCACTCGTATCCTCTTTCTTCAGCGCCATCAATTGAGGTGAGGGCGGATGAAGATGAAGTACACAAGCGTGCTGAGTAGGGGGTGTGCCACGATTTTGTGAGCTCATCATGGACCTCCGGGAAGAACGGGGCGGTTCACTGATGAGGGGCTCGTTGGCGCCCCGGCAGAAACCATTCATCCAGACGGCTACAAGCTGTTTCCTCTGGAGGAGACCAATCCAGACCCAGCTCATCCACTGCCCTGGAGAGAACGTGGATAAGCTTGGCGTCCATCCCGAGTTTCGAGCGGCTGGGTTCAGATAACATAGAGGGGGCAGGGTCTGGCGAGCCAGACAGCTCCTCAGCATTTGAAGCAGCTAGAGACATGCTGTCCTCTAGCAGTTCCTCCTCAGTCCCTCCAAACAAAACCAGATCACTCGTGGCAGCAGAGGGACACTGGTCTGGCTGTACAAAGAGGACTGGGGAATCCCCTCTGGGCGGAGAGAACGAGGCACGTGGGGGCTGAGCCGGCATGAGCTCGTTCTCATCCTGCTGCTTTAATCCTCTGCCCCGCCTATTTTTCCGCAGTCGCGTTCCAGTGCGGGGCGTGTCAACGGTGAGCAGTTCAGTGGAGATCAGCAAAGCAATGTGACGTCGTCGGTGAAGGAGAAGAAATCTGAATTCCTGTGGCGAAGCAGCCAATATATAGGCAGATTCTCCGCCCATTTCGGCGGGCTTTGGCAGGCTTCGCTGGCATAGGTACTGCAGCACTGCTGCCAAGCCATTGGTTTGTTTTAATAACACTGCACGATCCAATGGCTGTGCAGTTTCACTGCGTGATTGAATAAGTCTTCAGTTCAGGAGAAAAAAGGAGTTTATTCCATATGCGTCTTCGATGCAGTACGAGTGAAGTATTGAAAGGGAACCAAATACTTCCTCACAAGCCTCAGATGGCTCACAACTTAACACAGGAGCCGGTTAAGCATGAGAGAGTGGGTGTGTAAGTGTGTGGCAAAGCGCATCCATGCTAATCAATCAGGGCATGGATCTCGCACATACTGTATATCTACCAAGAACATTTTTCATATGATGCTTGAAGCAGTTCGATAAGTGTCTGTGGAAGTAGCAATATGTATTTAGACTAGACCCGAAGGACATATAAATTGAAGCCTGAGAGCCCTGGCAGGACAGACAGAAATATAGAGGGAAAGATTAAAAAGAAGACAATGGTTTGCAAAAAAATTAAAACAAATAAATAAAATCACACTTAAATATATCATTGACCTCATTCATCTTTAAACGTAGATCTGGTATAAAGTCCAAGAAAGATGTGTCTGTGCCCATTTCTCCTGAGAGAGGTGAATGATATTGCTTCCCAAGAGGAAGGCAAAATTTAAGCCACATTTAAGATGATAATAAATCTGCTGGTTAAAGACAGAGCTGGAGTCAGACACAGTGGGCGGAAGAGATTTTCAGGCATGACGACAGTCACTGGCAATCACAGTGCAGAGGTGTGACAAAGCAAACCAGACAGCAAGGTGGCTCTCAAAAAATACATGGTTAAACAAACCCTTAAAATGAATAACAGTTTTGCAATCGTTAATCCATTATTTATGTACTATTTACTTTGTTTGCCATGGGACACAGTTTTCCCCAGCATTCTGTGACTGACAACACAACCATAAAATAGAAACACCAAAAAATGCAACATGATTACAAAAGGAATCAATAGTATTTTTGCGCTGTAATCTGAATCTTCAGAATCCAGACGACTGCGAGGAACAGTCCCAAATGCTATGGAATTACATTTAGTTCAAAAATAATGAACGTAACTTTATAAAACTGAACGTAACTTTTTCAGAAACTATCAAACATATGCCATTACAAAAGAAGAAAAACACAATGAAAAAAAATGAACTCAGTCGCACAAATGTCACAGGCTCTTCAAATATGCTTCATTTTTGATAATGTTTTTCAAAGATTCGTTTTCGCTGATCGTGGACTCTGAATGCATTGCCAAAGATTTTGCTTTTGCTTCACAGTTTTTCGTTTCCAGTTTTGACACAAACCTCTCATGGGGGTGGGGTTAACAGTGATCTACTCTGATTGGATAGTGAGCTTTTGATGTACAGGTGCTCTCTGACCGGGGAGTACAGACATCACTGAGTGGCACGTGCCGCGCATAATGAAAGCTCTCGTGGTGATAAAATCTGGTCTCTACCGCAAAAATTATTTTTCACAGACAAAGTGAAAGAAATTTATTTTAAGCTCATACACAGGTTCTACCCTGTAAATAAGTTTATACAAAGATTTAAATATGACATTGATCTTACATGCTCTTTTTGTTCGAGTTCTGAAGAAACTGTACACATGTTGGTCATGTCACTACACTCAGAAACTTTGGGATGACATTGGTGTGTTTGTCAAGTGTACAATTTTGCCAGGCTTCTCAGTACATATGAAAAACATTATATTTGCGTATTATGACTCTGACCCCACAAACGAAAATATCAGTTTTTTTATAAATTGTTTCCTAAACAAATTTCACTTTCACAAATGTAAATTCTCCAACTGTAAATCTGTCTTCTTTGTTTTTCTAAAAGAAATGGAAAACTATTTGAATGTAATCTCATTAGCTACTAATAAGAAAGCTATAAGGACTGTTAGAATTTGCTCTGCCTTTGATCTCCTTGTGTAATTTTGTTTAGATTTTGGCCCTCTTTTCTTTAGTTCTATTTTATTCTTTATTGTTTTTGTTTTTTTTTGTGGTTGATATTATGTGATGTATGTTTATACTTTTGTATGTTTTTTTTTTCTCTGCATTCATAAAAAAAGAAAAAGAAATAAAAGCTCTCGCGGTGATTTCTACATGTATGCAATATGTCGTGCCTTGTATTACTAAATATGTAAATAATATTTGTCCTTCGATCATCTCAGTCTGTAAAGATGAGCTCTCAGGAGACACGGAGTGGCATCGTCTTACTCCTCCGCTTGTTCTTGAAGGCAGCTTGAAGTAAGCTTGTATTAATGAAGTAACCAATTACACCGATACAAGTTGTTGCGGCGGATTATTATTGCATTCAGTTAGACAAGCTTACTTCAAGCTGCCTTGAAGGACAAGAGCTCATCTTTACAGACTGAGACGATTAAAGGTCAAATATTATTTACATATTTAGTAATACAAATCACCGCGAGAGCTTTCCAATATGCGCGCCACTGAGTGGCATATGTACTTCCCGGTCAGAGAGCACCTGTCCATCAAAAGCTCACTATCCAATCAGAGTAGATCACTGTTAACCCCGCCCCCACGAGAAGTTTGTGTCAAAACACCAAACGAAAAACTGCGAACAGTAAGCGAAATCTGTGGCAATGCGTTCAGAATCCACGATCAGCGAAAACGAACATTAACAAAAATGAAGCATATTTGAAGAGGCTGTGACATTTGTGCAACTGTAAAAAAAAAATAAAATTCATTTTCATTGTGTTTTTCTTTTGTAATGGCATATTTTTTTATATTTTCTGAAAAAGTTACATTCAGTTTTATAAAGTTACGTTCATTTTTATTGACGCAAATGTACACAAATGCCTGGACTCAACCCACCATCTACTCAAGCCAATCAGATAACAGCCACATTTCTCGCTATAGAACGTATAGAAACTTTAGGAAAAGTTTTACAGCCTACTTATGGTTAGGTTTAGAAGTAGGAGTGGGATTTTTTTTAATGCAATATTGTTAATACAATTCTAATTTCCTTGCATATTTTGAACAATTATGTTTTATATCTTTTTTTTTTCGCTAAAATGCGTAGGTTTAGGTTTTGGGGGTAGATCAAGGGGTCTAAAAATCGAAATCGCTTATCGATTAAATTACAAAAATGCATTAATACAAACATCTTGATAAAAAAAAATTATAAATATTTAGTTTTTAGGTGCAAGTACATAGCAATTTTACATTTCAAACGCTGTGTCCAAATTGTACGTTTCTGTGTCAAGAGTGCACTTTTGTTTTTGTGCTTGTAATACAATTATATACTAATGATAACATGATTACATACTAATACCTTCGTATAAACAATGAGAGCAGAGTTGATCATTCATAAACCCACCAGCTGACAAGCAGATGGAGACCATGATACTGAAGGGGAGACTGTCCTCTGAGTACTACAACAACAACTATGTGAGACACATGGACATGCGTACAAACGCCTGACCTTACACACATCCTGTTGCTCTTTATCTCCAAACAAAACAGAGGCTGTGTGTAATTAGAGGGTCTTTGCTGTCAGATCGTCCTGTGGCAAAACAGACAGCTGCATTAGATGGGCTATGAGCCTCTCACACCCCTTCACATGAGAGACTAATTAAGAGCTGCATAAAATAAGCAGAGAGAGGGAGGCACCAGGATCGAGAACAGTCGGAAGATGCAAGAACAGATTTGTTTGAGAGGATGCACGATTACACAAGCCTAGCATCAACTGCAGCCCTCTACCCTGAGGTAGAGAGACAGAAAGACTAGGAAACAGAAATACAGTCATGTCCAATCTCATTCCCTGTTCCCAATACAGAGCATTTCAAAAGTTTCATTTCCTGCATAGTTCTCACTTTTATATACATAATCTACTCTGAATTATAGCCTACAACCAATGCATCCTCACTGATTTATAAAAAAAAAAAAAAAAAAAAAGTAGATAGAAAGGCATATTCCATAAGAATATATTTCTCAATCAATAGTTTATTATTATTTGAAAAATTATTTCCAAAGTAATGTACACGCATGTAATTCTGGGTAACTTTCCTGCTTTTATTGGATGATCATAATAATAATAATAATAATAATAATAATAATAATAATAATAATAACAATAATAATAATTCCTTACATTTATATAGCACTTTTCTAGGCACTCAAAGCGCTTTACATAGTCAGGGGTATCTTCTCATCCACCACCAGTGTGCAGCATCCACCTGGATGATGTGACGGCGGCCATATTGTGCCAGAACGCCCAACACACACCAGCTACCTGGTGGAGAGGAGACAGAGTGAAGAAGCCAATCAGCAGATATGGGGATTGTTAGGAGGCCATGATGTTCGGACTCCAATGGGTGAATTTAGCCATATTGGCTAATCATAATAATTAATCATTATGGTAATTAAATTTTTTCAGCTTTTAATGTCACAGTGAACAAAGTGCATGACATAGAGCATTCATTCTGTGTTAATAAGACACTGTTTCGACCTCAGTTAGAGCTGCTTGGTCTACACTTACCCCACATCTGACCCTAAGGAGAAAAAAATCATGTCCAATTCACTTGACTTGATCTCAACAGATTACATTATCCAAGCCTATGAGGCCTCACACAGAGTTCCCAAAATCCACAGTGAGTCATAGATTGTCTGAATGTGCGTGATGCCCAGAGGGTTTTAACCAAAAGTCACCTTTTTTGTCTCATATGGTTTAACGGGGCATCCGAGGACGTGCATTGCTGCTTTAACAGAAATCACAAACACCCCAGCGCCAAAAGTTATTACTCTCAAAGTCTGCTCAGCGCTGAGCAAGCTACATTTAACCTATATTTCATCAGACCACACGTATACACACAGTGTGAGACCTACGCAAAATTGTGCACACTGCTTTTTAAGTTGGTTTACCCTGAATGCACTCGAGAGGCAGGACAGAGGAAGCACATTAAAAACTGCAGAGTGACAGCAGCTGAGAACTCCCTCAGTGTGATGCAAAGTCTCTTTCGCTCTCTTCTATTCGCACACAAACACCATAGGCCTTCCATTTAAAGTCCAGAAGACTGTGGGTAATTCATTAGTAGAGTTATTATCACAGTGCTGAGAGCCATTTTACTGCCAAGCCTTGATATTGGCATCCAGTGGTGATCCATATTGATGGCTTCATCCGTGCAATACTTGAGACATGATGGAGTATGCAGAACTTGCAATTATGTTCATATTTACCCTTCATTCTTTGGCAACAAAGAGGTTAAATGCCTTCTGTTCCTGTGGATTTATGTGAATCACGTCATCTGGGCAAATTAATTGACTAACTGTAACTGTGGCTCTTTAATGCCAAGATGAGAATTGAAATGTTAAATGAGAGAATATTTTTTTTGTTTTCTCGTTCCTCTGCAATGCAATAAAATCCACCATGTTTCAACAGCGATTAAATACAGCAGGGATTCTATCAGTCTCCACAGCATCTAAACATAATTAATTGCTCACACATACAGGCGTCACACATCTACTGAATGTGGCACAAGTGGCAGGCCTGGCTCATTAGGGCCCTTGGTGGAATAAGACATGATACACAATATATCTAATGGTACAACCTTTGTTTACTGTGAAAGGGGACCCTAATTCAAATCTGATTCAAAATCAGTCTGACCTAATGAGTCCTAATTCAAACTGACCTGAGTAAATGAATATATTTACCTATTTTATCAGAATTACAATTGTCAAGAGGAAAAGTCAACTGTAAAAAGTCACATTACAGCGCATATATATATATATATATATATATATATATATATATATATATATATATATATATATATATAATAGATAGATAGATTAAAAAAATTAATGGCCGAAACAACACAATCCTGATTTTGTGATTTTTGGACATAAATTCACATTAGATTACTGGATATCTCTCTGTGCAGATACGAGAGAACACATTCAAGTGTGCATCTCAGCATGCAGATTTTTATGCTTGTTTATTAATAATTATTAATTAATCACACATGGTGTAAGATGAGGACTCTCAAAGGGAATCTCTCTGACTTTTAATCTTGCATCGAGCACACCTTTTATTCCTTTCACGCACCCGTTAAGATCCAGTTTATAACTTAACACAGAGCATTATAACCCCATCAATTATTCAACACCTGCAATTACATATTTATGAATTCAGATAATTGCATTTTTAATGTAGCAGATGTCAGGCCCATCTAATGCACTTAATGAATTTGAATGACAGACCTATACATGCAGCAAGTGTGAGGGAAATATATAATGGTGTTTTTTCAGTGAAGCACTTCTGGAGTTCTAATTGTCTCAGAATAGCTTGTTAGCATTCACCGCTCTATGCTGGCATGCCTTTGAATTGCGCTGTAGTGCAACACACCACCAGCTCCATAACTGCTGCTTTCAACTCTATAAATTGCCCAGAGACTATTTTGTCAAATGCCTCCCAAATTCATATTCCAAAAGATTTGCTGGCAGTGTCACCCGAGTTTCAATGAGCTTCCTGATTTTTACGAGAAGACACTGTCTTGAGTAATAATGGCACAACTACAGCTGCACCTACTGCTGTTTTCCACTTAAGCAGAAAGCTGACATTAAGAATAACATGACTTAAGGCGATACAGCACAGGTCTCGCTCCATTACTTCTATCTAAGTGACCGTGCTATAGGCCAGAGCTGTGCCATTTCCTTGGCTTCACTTCTGTGCGCGCATTTGGCACCGGTTTGACAGTTTGGGCACCAAAGCCTTCACATTCAACTATTATCCTGGAACTAGCGGAACAACAACAAAAAATTATAATAACTATGACAGATGTCACAGTTCCAATAGAGCTGGCACTAGAAGTGCCTGGGCAAAGTACAGCAATTGCACATGGACAAAAAGACAGAGTAAAGCTCACTTGTACTTTACTGGAGACAGTTTAGACTGGCCCAAATTCTTAATATCTGGAGGAAAATGAGTGGTTCAAGTGCAATACTTGTACTCATGAGACTGGAAAAGTGTTGCTTTGTGATTCTGAAGTAGTTTTGAATGGTTCTTGGCAATGCATGTTGCTTTACAGTTTCTAAGGTGTTCTGGATGGTCACTTACTGGTCCAAGTCAATTCTTCATTATATTCTGGTCTCCAGATATGGCTTAGTTTTGTATTTCAGTGAAAGTCAAGGGGAATTGTTTGGCCGGTTTTAAAGTCTGATCACCTAGAAAAGTAAGACATATGACAGCAAGCTGCACTATATCCAGCACAAATGGTCTAGGATGAGTTACACACCAAACTGCAATTGTTACAACTATGGGCAAAGGTTTTCCTAGTGCTTGCCTTCCAGTAGTTATACCCGTGTCGTAGCACAATTTAATAGGATATACTTAAAGTAATTATAATGCACTTCGCTTAAAATTAGCAGTTTAAATTAGGGTTGTCAGTACATTAATATTTTAAATTAATTAAATGGTATGTAGACTCATATGTATATAGTAATATTTGCTGAAAAAGTTCCAAGATTAATGATTTGTAGATGAAAGTACTGAATATATAAAAAGTAATTTTTGATGTCAATACATTGTTTATTGTGTATATATACTAAATTATATAGTAATGAGGGGATCTGGTGTCCTCATTTTGCTGGGGAATCGTGAAGGAAGGGCAGTTTTCAGAAAGGAGGGGTCCAGTTAAGGGGCGGAGTCTGGTAGCGCACACCATTTTTAATTGTATCCAAAGAAATGTAGACACCTACTCCTGGAACCTGGTGAAGGGCGGTAATTAAAAGGACGGGGTATCGATGATAATTAGGGTGTGTGTGTGTGTGTGTGTGTGTGTGTGTGTGTGTGTGTGTGTGTGTGAGTGAGTGAGACAAAATGATTAATTGCTTGAATTTTTTTTATTTTTCACAGTAAATGAATGTTTAACTGACAACCCTAGATGAATTATACATTTATAAAACCATTGAATAAGAAGACTGGTCTCCTATATATGTAATTGTACAGTATATGACTGTAAAGAATATGAGCATTTTTCTGGCCAGTATAAAACCTACTGCAGCTAGAACTCGAAGAGTGTTACATCAGTGTATATATATGTACACGTGTGTGCACCCGCGCACACACACACACACACACACACACACACACTCAGATAAAATCTAATCATGGCCATAATTCATCTGCATTTTAGTTGATTTAGAGGGACTGGCTGTTAGGAGCTTGCTGGTTTGGTTATTACTGCTAACATCTTCATGCCCTCAGGACTAGTGAGTATCCTAATATGCTAATGCCACAGAGAAACGCTGCTCCCACCCTGTCCTATTGAAGACAGAAAACCAATTTGACAGCCTAACATGTGCTGTATCCTCCACTGAACTCTCTGCTACAGGCTTGATGTCATTGGCTAACACCCTCCCCGCTCCAATGTGAATCATTCAGTAGATGTTTTCTAGCTGCTAGCTGCATTGGCAGTACTGTGATTTCTTAGTTGTCTTCAGTGTGGATGACTCGGGTCCATTCGAAATGCAGAATTTATGAGTGGTGGCTGTCAAGCATACTTTGTAGAGCCTCCAGTAGGAAATGCGCTAGTGGCCGCCAAATTAAAACAGAAGATCTGTGGATCATATAAAGAAACAGCATAGCTTGAATAAGAAATTATGCAGATTTGTGTGTATCTGGAAAAGTGGCTGTGTTACAGTATTTGGCCCTTGGAATTATTTCACTAATTCCATTCAAAAAGTGAAACTTGTATATTATATTCATTCATTAAACACAGACTGATATATTTCAAAAGTTTATTTCTTTTAATTCTGATGATTATAACTGACAACTAAGGAAAATCCCAAATTCCGTATCTCAGAAAATTTTAATATAACTTCAGACCAATACAAAGAAAGGATTTTTAGAAATCTTGGCCAACTAAAGATTATAAAAATGCAAAGTATGAGCATGTACAGCACTTAATACTTAGTTGGGGCTCCTTTTGCCTGAATTACTGCAGTAATGCGGCGTGGCATGGAGTCGATCAGTCTGTGGCTCTGCTCAGGTGTTATGAGAGCCCAGGTTGCTCTGATATGGGCCTTCAGCTCTTCTGCATTATTGGGTCTGGCATATCGCATCTTCCTCTTCCCAATACCCCATAGATTTTCTATCAAGCAAGTTTGCTGGCCAATTAAGAACATGGATACCATGGTCCTTAAACCAGGTACTGGTAGCTTTGGCACCTTGTGCAGGTGCCAAGTCCTGTTGGAAAATGAAATCTGCATCTCCATAAAGTTGGTCAGCAGCAGGAAGCATGAAGTGCTCTAAAACTTCCTGGTATACGGATGTGTTGACCTTGGACCTCAGAAAACACAGTGGACCAACACCAGCAGATGACATGGCACCACAAACTATCACTGACTGTGGAAACTTTACACTGGACCTCAAGCAACATTAGACTGTGTGTCTCTACTCTCTTCCTCCAGACTATGGGACCCTGATTTCCAAAGGGAATGCAAAATTTACTTTCATCAGAGAACATAACTGTGGACCACTCAGCAGCAGTCCAGTCCTTTTGTCTTTAGTCTTTTCTGAGGCTGTCTGTTGTTCAAGAGTGGCTTGAGACAAGGAATGCGACAGCTGAAACCCATGTCTTGCATACGTCTGTGCGTAGTGGTTCTTGAAGCACTTACTCCTGCTGCAGTCCATTCTTTGTGAATCTCCCCCACATTTTGGAATGGATTTTGTTTCACAATCTTCTCCTGGGTGCAGTTATCCATATTGCTTGTACACTTTTTTTTTCTACCACATCTTTTCCTTCACTTTGCCTCTCTATTAATGTGCTTGGACACAGAGCTCTGTGAACAGCCAGCTTCTTTTGCAATGACCTTTTGTGTCTTGCCCTCCTTGTGCAAGGTGTCAATGGTCGTCTTTCGGACAACTTTCAGGTCCGCAGTCTTCGCCATGATTGTGCAGCCTACAGAACTAGACTGAGAGATCATTTAAAGGCATTTGCGGGTATTTTGAGTTAATTATCTGATTAGAGTGTTGCACCAGGTGTCTTCAATATTGAAAATGTTCACAAATATTCTAATTTTCTGAGATACCGAATTTGGGATTTTCCTTAGTTGTCAGTTATAAACATCAAAATTAAAATAAACATTTTAAACATCAGTCTGTGTGTAATGAATGAATGTAATATACAAGTTTCACTATTTGATGATATTCTAATTATACGACTAGCACCTGTAATCAATTATTAGCAGTTAGACAGTATATTGATGTATATATTCTAATATATTGATGACTCATTGTGCGCTACACTTTTTTTTTATACTGCTACGCACTCTAGAATGTAAATGTCCGTCCTCCTAAATTTGAAAAACCCAATAGTCTCAGGCTAGCAATAGCATGTGGCAAAATGGCGGTTGATTTGAATGACTTTGGTTGAACTAATGATAACAGCTAGCAGCTAACAAGTTATCAAATGTGGTTTGGCTGGGATGCAAATAAATCCTTTCAGAAATGAGAAGCCCATACAAATCTTTTTTTTTTTTTTTTTTTTCAGGTTACAGAGAAATTAATTGATTGTGTGATTATATATACTGTATTATATAATTCATATACATACATACATACATACATACATACATACATACATACATACATACATACATGTATACGTGTGTGTGTGTGTGTGTGTGTTTGGGCCAGTGTCTCAACAGATCCGTTACACAAACTAATGCTTATTCATTCAGATCAGTTACGAACACCTTTTAATACTGTGTTGGGGGTTTAATCTTATTTTGAATGACATGGCTATAATGAATCTGAGGAATTTGAAAAACATTATGCTGTTGCTTTAGTGATTGAAAGGCTTATGTCAGGTTATGTCAACATGTAACTATAATCTGAAGAGAAAACCAGGATAAAATGACTGCAAATTAATGTCAAATTTGATCCAGTCAGGTAAGAATTATAATTACATGGGTGCTTATAAGACTAACAAGTGTCTGAACATGACAAAGATAACACTCTGAGATGCTGTATGAGTTGCTCTTGTAATTTCTATCTAGGACATCTTAAATCATGTCAGGTAATAAAAGGAAAACACAAAAGTGCCCGTGTTTAATGACCAAACAGAAAGACAACTACACTTTCAATGGTATAAGCAGTAATTAGAATCAAAAACCCAATCAATGTCTGCTTTTAATTAAAACAACCTGTCTGATTGACCAGCTCAACAAAAGCTGATTTACTCTAAATGACTCCTAAGTTTTTTTCACCATTTACATGAGGACTGTATAATTCACCCAAATCTTATTTGTAGTCATTACGGAGTGATTAGAGTCAATCAGTGAGCTGAAACACTGCAGCCCCTCAACAAACTCAGAAAACAGTGAGTTAGACTTTAATATGAAACAAACAAGCACATAGAAATCTATTTTTAATTATTAGAGAAAATGTACAGGTCCTTCTCAAAAAATGATCATATTGTGATATAGTTCATTATGTTCATAATGTAATGGTGATAAAAAATAAACTTTCCTATATTTTAGATTCATTGCACACCAAATGAAATATTTGAGGTCTTTTATTGTTTTAATACTGATGATTTTGGCATACAGCTCATGAAAACCCAAAATTCCTATCTCAAAAAATTAGCATATCATGAAAAGGTTCTCTAAACGAGCTATTAACCTAATCATCTGAATCAACTAATTATCTCTAAACACCTGCAAAAGATTGCTGAGGCTTTAAAAACTCCCAGCCTGGTTCATTACTCAAAACCGCAATCATGGGTAAGACTGCCGACCTGACTGCTGTCCAGAAGGGCATCATTGACACCCTCAAGCGAGAGGGTAAGACACAGAAAGAAATTTCTGAACGAATAGGCTGTTCCCAGAGTGCTGTATCAAGGCACCTCAGTGGGAAGTCTGTGGGAAGGAAAAAGTGTGTCAAAAAACGCTGCACAACGAGAAGAGGTGACTGGACCCTGAGGAAGATTGTGGAGAAGGACCGATTCCAGACCTAGGGGGACCTGTGGAAGCAGTGGACTGAGTCTGGAGTAGAAACATCCAGAGCCACTGTGCACAGGCGTGTGAACTATTGTTTTCCACACTGGTTTCATTAAACAGAAGAAATTATTTTAAATGATTGACTCAAAAGAATCATGTTCTTGAATCGGTTCATGAACTTGCATTACAGAGTAAAAGATGATCTATTCTTGAACAGTTCAAATGAATAAAGACTTTAAGTTAATCTTTAAAGCACCTAAGCTATCGTTTGACTCTATAAACTTTTATTTCATGCATGATTCATATGGATCTGTTAACTGAATGCACAGTGTGAATTCTAGGAAATTTTCTGTGTCTTGATGATGAGAATGTAAGCACGCTCACTAGAGTTGCTAAATGAACATTTGCTGCATGCAGTTTTTTGCTTCAACGGAGAATCAGTCACGGTATTGGTTGAAATCCCCAAACTGTTTACTTAAATATGAAATTAATAAATGACTTCAAAATAAAAGTAATCACTGGTAATCTAAAATACTTTTCAGATGTAACGGTTATCTGATTTCCACTTATTTAAAATGTAATTATAATGAAATACAGTTACTCATATTTTGTATTTTAAATACGTAATGCCGTTACTTGCATTCCAATTCTCCCCAGCCCTGCCCTCATGTCATCCAAGATTTTCATGTCTGTGTTTCTTCAGTCGAAAAGATATTAAGGTTTTTGAGGAAGGCATTCCAGGAACTTTTACTATATAGTGGACTTCATTGAGGGCCAACGGGCTAAAATTGCAGTTTAAGTGCAGCTGCAAATAGCTTTACACAATCCCAGTTGAGAAATAAGGGTCTTATCTATAAAAACGATCAAGTACAATTTATATACGGTACTTTATAAACAAAAATGTTCATCTTGCACTAGCTCTGCAATGCACGTCCATGACTTCACACATTACATAATCACCACCATCCTAGTGGAAGAAATATTTTGTTTCAGAAGATTTAAACATCCAGGATATGCATATGAACTGACCATTTTAAACCGTAAACTTATAGAAAGACACCGAAATATGTGTCATTCAACATTTTGTGCATAGAACAACTTTGAATGGTCCTCCTTTTCCACACTTGTAAACAGTGGGTCGGTACTACCGCCTACAGTATGTCACACGTGATTTTTCCAACGTGACTGTCATGCAAGACGAGCATAGCGGTTGAAATGTAAAACTTTTTTTGAGAAAATTACTGATCATTTCAGTAGATAAGACCACCGGCGGTGCCAGGGGGGGTCTTGGGGGGTCTCAAGACCCTGCCAAAAAATGCCTTGACCCCCCATTTGACCCCCCAGCCTCTTCCTGATTAAAAAAATAGATATATTCGGGATAAAGATCCAAAAATGTTTCTCTTCAAACTACGCAGAACAATAATAAATAATTATTTCGATATTTATTCATACACTGAACCGAGAACCGTTTCTGTCAGACGCGTCCGATTCGAGAACCGATGAGCTGATGATAACTGCGCATGTGTGATTCAGCGTGAAGCAGACTGACACAGAGCGCATCTGAACCGACCTGATTCTTTTGGTGGTTGATTCTGAACTGATTCTGTGCTAATGTTATAAGCGCGGGTAAACCAAAGGCTTGAATGAAGGGCAATCATCGCCAATGACGGCATTACATCGAGCGCAAAAGAACCGGTGAACCATTTTTTTTCAACTGGTTTATTTGATCGAATTGTCCGAAAGAACCGGTTCACTTGAGCACCTGCTCCTTTGCCCCTTAAGTGCCCTTTTGTCAAAGCAAAATTTCAAATTTTTTTTTTGTAATAACATAAACATTTGTGAATGCCTGCCCACGCCCAATCATAATATTAGTACAATTTATTAATAATAATTTAGCTGTAAATAAAATGACCAGCATGATGACCGTTCACCGGACTACAACCTCATTTTTTAATTGCTAGAGGATATTTTCAACATCGTGGCAGCTGGTAAGTGGTGTTTCATTCTCAGCGAAGTGATTTTGATGTTTATTTACTTATTATTATTTTACAAGAACGATGTGATGTGAGAACATGCAGATACGTTGTTTATATTGCTGTGTGTAGCCTGTAGTGTAGAAGTAACACTAGTGTGCTGTTTGAGGGAGAAGTTTCACAGACATCGAGGGGTCTGGTCTTTGTTATTTGAATAAACTTTTATTATATTACAGTACTTATTTATTTTTAACACGTAAAAATAATTATCACAGCACTGGTAAGGCTTATTCAGATTTTATCATTCTCTGAATTATCATTATAGAAATAAAAACAATTCAGAAATGAATTAAAATATAATTATTTTTTAAATGTGATGCAAATATTTTTTCTACAATAGCAACAGTGTTTACAACAGCAAGACCACTTTAGCCTGTAAACTCAATAATATCTATCTGGAAATAAAATATCAATGTCAATAAAAATGCATAATATACCTGACATGAAAGTGCAGTGTGCAGGATATGAATAACAAATGTAGCCTGTCATTTGTTTACATTGCAATGGTGTTTTTGTTGTTTAGTAGCAGTAATATGCAGTTATTAGCCATGTCCACTGTATTTTTTGTTGGTTTTCATGAGACCCCCCTTGAAAAGACCAGGACCCCCCATTGCCCCCCCCAATCAAAATTGTCTGGAGCCGCCACTGGATAAGACCCTTATTCCTCAGCTAGGATCCTCAACATTTAGAGCCCTTTGAAGCTACATTGAAACTGCAAATTGGACCTTCAGCCTGTTGGTCCCCATTGAAGTCCACTATATGGAGAAAAATTCTGGAAAGTTTTCCTCAAAAACCTTCATTTATTTTTGACTGAAGACAGACATGAGCATCTTGGATGACATGGGGTTGAGTAAATTATCAGGACATTAAAAAACTGGATTGAACTAATCCTTTAAAGGGGGGGTGAAATGCTATTTCATGCATACTGAGTTTTTTACACTGTTAAAGAGTTGGATTCCCATGTTAATTTTTGTTCCAAAAATACCTCTTCCGGTTTCTCACAAGTTTCTGAAAGTTTTTTTCGAGTATGGGTCTGTGTGACGTTAGATGGAGCGGAATTTCCTTATATGGGTCCTAAGGGTACTTCTCCCACGCGCTCCCGTATAGCAGAGCAGAGACATTCACTGATCAGAGCGAGAGACCGAAATGTCACAAAAGAAGTGTGTTTTTGGTTGCCAGGGCAAGACAACCCTGCATAGAATACCAAAAAATACCAGCATTAAGGGACCAGTGGATGGAGTTTATTTTTACAGGGCATCAACGGAGTTGTGCAAGTGTTTTTGTTTGTTCCCTGCATTTCGAAGATGCTTGTTTTACAAACAAGGCCCAGTTTGACGCCGGATTTGCATATCGTTTATTTCTTAAGGATAATGCAGTCCCAATGAAAAAGGGTCACGATCGTGTCTTGGAACCGCAGGCGGTGAGTAAAACTGCTTCAAATATCTCTGTGTTGTTAACTTAGCTATCGGCGCGTAAGCACATCAAGTAAACAACATGCGATGTTGTCATCAAACTGCACTTTCCACATGTACAGCTTAAAAAAATAAAAAAAAAGACTACATAATGTGGAACTTAGTCATTTTCCAAAACCGCTAAGCAAATGTATACAGTTTCAATACATACCACATAGAGACGTCCTGCTGTAGTTGTTGCTGATGCTGCTCTTGCTAAATTTCAGCCTCTGGATCTGATTCTGGATCATAAATAAACGGCTGAATCTGACTGTTAGACATGGTTTGTTTTGGATGATTTTTTTTTCCTCACGGTAATGTCACAGCTTCCAAACGCTCTCAACGCAAAAGCCTACTCGCGCTCATGATTCTTTAGCTCCGCCCACACGTCACGCCTCCAGGCGCTCGTGTTTTTCTGGGGAAAAATGGTACAGACTATCTTTCTCTTATAAATATAATAAAACTATAGACTTTTTGGAGTTATGAAGGATGCCGTACTACTATAGGTACTCAAGATTAACAGGATATTGAGTGAAATCGAGCATTTTACCCCCCCCCCCCCCTTTTAAGAAACCGATACAAGGGAGAACATATTGGTTGTTTTGGTTGGTATTACTCAAGTTCAATCATTTTCCCACTGAACTGCTGTTATTATTGAACACTGAGCAGTCTTGCCTTGGGAGAATGGCAGACAAATGTAACTGCTTGGGGATTGTCTTCTCCCAAATCATGCTGTAAGGATTTAAAAAGCCGGGAATAAAATGCAGTTTGTCAGTTTGTCGCATCAATCCATTGGTCTTCCAGTCATTACTTCAACAACAAAAACAGCAAAGATGATGAACTAACAAAGAGTGCTGATCCACACACCTATGCACAGATTACAAATGTACATCACAGTCGATTACAGCACAGTAAGGGCAGGTATCTCTATGGCCCTCCAGCACTAAGATAAGCTATCATAGGGTGAAAAAAAAAAAAGTTTGGTGGCAGGTTGGTGTAATGGACTGCCAAGTAGCTGCTCAGAGGTTGGTGATAGATGTCTTGCTGAATGCTAACACACACCAGCCCAAGTTAGTGGTGAGGTGACAGCTTTATTGATAAATGAACAGTGGGACATATGGATCTCATCAATCTCAGCCTTTTAAAGGCCAGAATAAAGTCCCCCGTTGCCATCTTCGACCCCATCCGCTCCCAATGAGCATCCCTCATTTTCAGAATTAAATCTCACTAGGGACTAATCAAAATCAAAGATCCAATTGCATCATGGACAAAGGAAAACAGGAAATGGCAAATTAATGTAAAATGGTGTTGTCCTACGCATGCCGGTGATTACAAGTATCAAATGGACTCCAGCACAAACTTAATTACTTCATTAGCAAGATAGTCAACAACCTTTATTTCAGCCCTCCATATTAATAAAAATGTATCATCACTAAAAGCGGTGACATTCAGCTAGAAAACAAGGATTGAATACTCTCCTTCATTTATCTCCATCTGCAATCAAGTTTCTCTTGATCTTTACACAGAAAACCCTGCAACAACTTCTGATGAACAGCCCGGGGGGGAGAGAGGGGGGGCTAAATAATTTTAGATGGGGAGAGAGAGAACAACAAATTAAAATTGGGCAGAGAGATAGAGAGTGGTTGAGAAAGAATGATAAAAAGGATTGTTGAGGAGAACAGAAGGTGATACCCTAGCAAAGATGGGTTGTGTTCCTGCCCTGAGAATGTCAACGCTGTCAGGAAGGTGGAAGAAGCGAGAGCAAGAGAACGAAGAGTTGTAGCGATTAAGCGCAGCCTTGGCCTCCACTCTGACCAAAGCGAGAGATGATCACTCACACACTCAGACATCTGCACAAACATATCAGCCACACCACACTGCCACAGACCAGGACCACAGGGAGACCAGAAACATTACAGATTACGTTATCGCCAAGCGTTCAGGCACATGCACATCCCAAATCGTCCACGTGTGAGCGCAAAAATGCACTTATTTCTGCTAAAATTACATTAGCTCACAATAAAAGTGTACAAACACAAACTCATCCAAACACACACACTGTAATCTCAAATGACATGGCTCCTCATGGACCTGGTGAGCAACAGTGAGCACGGATGACTTCATTGAGACAATTACCCCAATTAAACTCAAATGTCATAATTATCATACACAAGCAGAGCTGTTCGAGAGACTGCATGGCTGTTCTCTCTTGAAGCTGGCGCATCTGTCGAACGGCTGCTTTCTTCTCCCGACTGAACTTTAATAATGACGGCTCTGAGCGTTTTATTTGCCGCTCCGCCTTTGTCTTGATGCTGTCACCAACTGTCAGAGGCAGGCGGGCTTTGATCACAGACCTCGGTGTATTCGGCAGCCATTGAATAGCTTCTGCCGGGACGGAGCGGAGAGATTCTGGAGCTTTCAGACAGGAAGGGTGAAGTGGAGGAGAGCGGAACTCATTCAGTGGGGGGCGTTTGTACAGCGTAACACTCATTCAGATCCATTCAGAAATGTACAAAAGGACAGGAAAGGCAAATAGGGAGAGAGTGAGTCAGTATTCATTTGAAGAGAGATTAGATCAAGATTGCAACACAAAGTGACAGGGGCTTAGTCTTTGACAGCATTGTGCGCACAAAGAAATGGTCTTTCAGTTTCCTGATGAACAACTGAGATGGGCTGAAAAATGTAAAGAAAAATGTCCCTTGTGTGTTAAAGCCAACAACTCACTCACTCGTTGCAGGTACTGTATGAAAGACTGGTTCTGCACTAAAACCTTTTAAAGTAAAAGGGAACTCAGACAGATTTCATGTTGTGTCAGCCAATTTCAGGTAGAATCACCCAAAAGGTACATGCGTGGGTATGAAATTCAACAAAAAAGTTTGATTGTTTTACAGCAGCATCAAATGGATGTGTATAGGTTCAGTGAATTTCCTTCACAAATTAAAGCAACTGTATGTAGTTTTGCAGTTAAGTGAAGTATAGAATACTGTTTCTGGGTCCAATTTTTTGACCACTATTCATTAATGGCACATCTATAAGTTAAACCTTTAAAAACTAATAGAAAATAATAATACCGAAATGGAATCCCCAAAAAATATAAAGTGCCTTACACATCCGAATCAAACATAGGCTCATTGGATTAAAATAGAATATAAACTAGAAAAATCAAAATTTGTATACTACTTAAATTTGCATAATCAAAATGGTTAACCAACCAAAAATGACCAAAACTTTGCTCATTAAAATATGTTTGTGATTATACAAGCTTGATTTACCTGTAAAACATGCTCATTATAAGTGTTCTCAAGTCACCGAATGAGTGAAATTGCATATCAATGCATTTAAATGCATATGAAGCCATATATGATGTCATTCTAGTCATAATTCAATAAAAATCTTGTCTTGTAAATGGTGACCATGTTAAGCAAGACTTTCATGTATTTCATAGAAAGAAAACAAAAACACACAAACACAGTCGGAATATGAGCATAAATGCCAAAATGTCCTTTAAATGTAAGGTATAAACTAGGAAAAATTTATAGAATTAGCAAAATAAGCTAGCCATACTCCTGCTTTCACATGCAACACATATTTGCATTTGGATTTACTATAATCTCTGAGTGACAAAATCTCGATCGATTGCACTTCCATCAAGATGGCAAACAGTTGCACAAGGGTAGAGGTGAGGGTCACAATAGTGTTAGTAGAGCTAACACAACACTACCGATCGGAGTCAACACAGTGTTTTCTCTGTGTGTTTAATGTTTGCCTTTGGGAGATGAGGCCCATTGGTCCAGTACAAAAGGACATTGTTTCTGTGACTGGTCAGCCAACTGTCAGAGCAAAGGACTCTACATATAACCATCATTTCTCATGACTTGAGTGAAAAGCACAAACACTGGAAGCAGGCAGGCCATCATTCCCGCAATCCGTCAGCGTGCTCATAAAGCAGCCCGTGGTGTCAACTCTGATGCATGTTATTCTCCATTCTGATACAAAATGAAAAATGAATGGAGACATAACTGTCAGAGAGATAACAGCAAATTACAAGGAATGGCAAAGAGAACGTAATAGCCTACATTGTGAGCTTTTTCTCATAATCCAAAATATGTTTATGGGCTGTCATTTTTCAATGTTAGTGAATATTAAAACCTGCAGCAAACATATAAAGAACATTTCCTGACAGTGTGGTGAGATGGGTGAGTTATGAGTTATGGTGATGTCTGATCTGCACTGGTTTCCTTCAGATTGCATGAACAGCAGGAGTTCATGTTTACCAAGTTCTGTGCCTCTCTTCTTTATCAGATAGCTGTAATAGATGACTGACTGGTTTATGTTCTTTTCAGCAGATTTGATGCTGCACTTTAATTGATCTTCATGGCAATTAATGAGGTAAATACATATTGCCTCTGATTGGTTCTTTGGCTGAAGAGGAAAGTACTGGACCATGAGGGTGAAATGTATTTATAGGTCTTTGCTTGTAGAGCTACTGTGAAACTAACCTACAGACATCTGAATGTCCTTCAGTGCATCAATCCATGCAGGTCAGCTCTTTGAAAGGTCAGTATTGGACTAAAGGCAGAAAACTCTTTAACTTTATGGATCACAGACATCAGCCTGCAGAGATCTAAGAGACAATGCAAAAATTAACATAATGGATTAGGAACAGTTGAATACACAAACACCATCCCGAAAAACACATGGGTCAATGATGTACACTACAATTGGAAGGTTTGGGGTCATTATTTTTTTTTATTATTATTATTACACACAAAATTTTGGGTTTAAGATCATTATTGTGATCAATGGTTTGATAGGATGATAAAAAAATAAAATAAAAACATCCTACCTTTTTTTTTTTTTTTTTTTTAAAGGTTTCCATTGAATGAATATATAAATATATATATATATATATATATATATATATATATATATATATATATATATATATATATTACACATCTTGAATACATGTGTATAATTATTTTGAAAACGTCTATTTTCAAGGTAAAAAGTAGGTTTTGCAAACATCATGAATTATTTAAAATTATGCATAAATATATTTCTTCATACAAAATAATTAACAAATATAGCTGCAGGCAGCAATTAATGGGGTTCAAGCATTGTAAAACATTTAAGCACATACAGAAAAATAAGTTAATAAGTTAAAATAAGTGTATTATTTAACAAGCCTGTAACCAGCTAATGATTAAAAAGAGCATTTTTGCAATTCCAGGTCATTTACTATAGAAATATGATGTTTATTAACATTTGTGGCTGTTATAGCACCACCTATGGTCTGATTACCATAACACTTTGCATGCTTATTTAGAATTATGTCGCAGATGCTCACCTAGGCTTAATCCAACATCGCCCCCATACCTCTCATTCACCATTCCCTACATGAGGCCGCTAATACAGTTCACTTGAAGGGGTAAATGAAAACGAGTGAGTGAATTCTGGCACCAGCACCAGAAGCACTGCCACTTTTACATAGTTCGTGCTTGCTGTTTTATAATCATTTGAAACGGACTAACTAGTAAAAAGGATTTATCTTGAACTTTGTGGTGGAGATTAAGTATAAACTCCAATTAAAAAATTTTATAATCAATTTACAATTAATTTATACCTGTATTGTATTACGCTGTGGACGAGTGCTTTGTAAAGTAATCAGATTTAGTTGCAGGTGCTTTATCTTCTGGCCAGATATAGCAATTCATTTGACACACGACTCGCACAGTGCATTATGGGTATTCTCTAGCAGATGAGCATTCATCAGTTGTACATTCGGTATGCATTTTGGGATAACGTTCACTAAGGTTTCGGACACCACTAAAAGTGGCTGTCCCCTCTAATAGTGCCCTATTTAAGGGCATAGGGGCGTGTTCGGACACAGAGCTAGTTTTGTAAAGTTTTGAATGTTCATTTAGGATTTATAGGCCTTTGCGTTTTGTCTGTCATGAGTCTAGCCTTCCGACGATATCAGACACTTGAGTCTACAACTAGCAGTTTAAGAGTTATGAACGATTTTGTATGTTTGACCGTTTAGCACCATCGCCAGGCTAATTGGGGTGAGTCTTGGTGACGTTGTAGATGATGTGAGTACTACCAAGTCTCTATGATTTACAGTTTGGTCTGCCTGGTCACTTTTAGGTGGAGAATCCTGATCCTCGGCCATTCTAACAATTACAATAGGATTTCACACACGCAAAAGCTTGAACCCCTACATATTACATCAGTTTTGTTAAACCATTTTCTAAGAAATATGAGCCTTTTGTCATTATCATGATAACATGACAGTTGTATCATTCTGATGTTTTAGCTCCCCTCAAAAGGAATTTTACTTAAACTAAACAGTTTAGAAACTAAAGACATGTTTATAATGGAAGTGGTGTTTTTCATGTTATTGTATGTGTGAGTTACTTTTTATTGCATTTCTGGTCTGCTGGTCTTTGCTGGTTTATAATTGATGGTTTTAAATATGTTTTGGTTAATTATAAGTTGGTGAGAAGACTGGAAAACCAATTGAACCCAGCTCATATAAGCTTAGTCTTTTTTTTCTCAACAAGGCAGATCAGCCCATACGGGAAAAAGTTATTTATATCTGGCAGACATGAAAAATCATATGATTATGAAAATTCATTTGAGACACAATCAAAAGATCACAATAAATAACCAAACGCTGTCACTTTATTTGTGCCTTTTCAAATGGTAATACAATGCCTGGGTTCCTATTCAGAACAATATGTAAATACAGCCTCCTGAAATGGCATTTACATGGAACAGTAACACCATCGGTTTAAATAAATGCCACTTGCTGATGAAAATCAAAGGTTTCCTACCTTTGTACATCAGTTGAGGCGATGACAGCAGCTTCCGTTATTGCCTGGATTGTGACATTACTAGATTTGTACAAAAGGTGAATTCCCCATGACCAGATACAGAAAGACAGAGACTGACAGACAGGCAATGTGTACGGTTCATCAAAGGGAGGGATCTAAGGATGTGCCATCCACAGACAGGAACAGAATGAACTTGGTATTTTTTTCATGAGTCTCAAAACTTTCTGTGTGTGTGATGCAATTCTTACACTTTGTGATGATGTAACAATCATATTTAGCCAAATTAGCAGAAAGGAGGACAAGTCAGAGACTCAGAAGCAAGCTTTATGCCTGCTGTTATTGGATGCTGTTTGAAAATAAATCAACAGACATTTCAGCAGTCAATTCATCACAAGGTTTAAATCTCTCTCCACCGAGAGCAAACTGAATTTCAGCAGGCTTTTTGGCAGAGTCCCGGTCTTCTGAATACGTGGCTCAGAAAAACTAATATACTGAGCTCAAGGATGCAGCCTTTGAATTATTTTGACCTGGACCCATTTTTTTGGAAGGAGTAGGAGTGAATCTGCAGACAGCGAGGAGATATTGAATAAGGGTGACTTTGGAGCGAGACCTCTCCAGAAATACCAGTTATCGCAACTGACACTTTGCTAGAAGAAGGTCGAACTCTGCCTGTCAACTCCCCTGCCATTAAAACGAGTCTGACACCATCCTCAATGCCACAAATAAATAAAACCCTTTCAAAAGCAGAATACATTGGGTAGTTATGAAGCTGCAATCTCTTTATCTAGGAACTGAGATTTTGCCAAGTAGGTGTTTGCCCGAATCAACATTCCTGTGGAACAAAGCTAGCTCTATTGGGATAGGATTAGTTTTGCAAATGAGCAATTCAGGTTGTGATTGAGAAGATCCTTGCAGGAGCAACAACCATATTAATCCAGGTCCTACTTGGCTAAATCACCTTAGAAGTGACAAATAGAAGTGATGCAAAGAGAAAAAGAAGAAGAACTTAAGGAAACAAAAGATGTTGTAGAATGCAAGGCCCACTTGCCTGGACCTGTTGGTCAAGCGATCATGTTCTCACATTCTCTGCATGTTTGCTCCTCTGATCTACAAACCATACCTGAGGCTATGGAATCAGACCTGCCAGGAATCCACACAGGCTTTCACCAACTGAAAGGCCCTTAGAGAGACAGTTAAGCCAAGCGTAAAGAAGAGCCCTACAGGGGGTGGAGGAGTAGGAGAAGAAGAAGAGAGAAAAGAGGAAGAGGCCTCTATGGAGAGAAAGAGACACTGACTATCAGACAGGACAAGCCTGGTTAGGCACATCCTGCTTACTATGGAAGAGTGAGACATTCTGGGGCCAAGCAGGCTGGTGGAGCGGAGAGACCCCGTCAGGGAGCCTACGAGAAAACCTGATAGAATGATAAAGCGAACAAAGGCTTTCGGTAGTGAAGAAGAGATGTGAAAACAGACCTGTATAAGAGCTCATAGATGAGAGTGACTTATGATTCCAGCTGGCTCTTAAACCATGGGCCACTTTCCTTGAAGAGCGTTTTGAAGAATCAAAGCAAACGTTTGACTATATTTCTAGATAAATCCAGGAAACAAACAGCAAAATTCAGTGAAAACCATCAGAGTGACTACAACACACAAAAAAGAAATAAATACAAACAAAATTACAGGGCAGCAACCTGCTCGGAGGCTTTGTGGAGAGCGCCGCAGGTAGATGATGATGCATTCACAGTCCTCTTGAGGAGAAGGGCAATTTCAATAACAACACATGGCCTGCAAGCCACAGAGAGCGGCCCTTGTCCCTGCAAGCCATTGGTTTAGGTCCAGACCGCAGCTGGGCCAGTAAGTGCCTCATTTAGAGGGACTGAGTCAGGGAGATGGGCTTGACTGAGCCAGGAGAAGATTACCAGCTCTTGCCCCCAGATAAGTACCTGCTGCTGCCCAATTTTGCTCCAAACACAGAGAAGATGGCAGCTGGGTCTGTTAAATTTTACATTACTAGCTCAACTTACTGCTGGCCAGGAAACACAGCCAATTTAAAGAATGGAGCGCTGTAAAATGCTGGAGGCCTTTGTTATAAACCTAAAGTTATAGTGGCGACTGTTCATGTTTTTTTTTTTTTTTTTCTCCTCTTCCGTGATGGCAGGTGTTTATCTTTGTTGCATCCTCGAGAATCACAATGAAAACACCTTTAGGAATACGCACCCATCTGCTTTGTGGACTGATCCTCTGGGAAGCTACGGACCGGGCATTGGCATTTCACATGTATGAAAACAAACAATAGCACATATTATCATATCAATACCTCTGCCTCTCAACCAAACTATAGGGGTCAGACCCTAGGGCAACTTCCGGTCACTTAATTTCCAGGCAGAAAATGCAATCTTTTGATTCCCCAAATGTTAACGGTGGCTGACAGGTGCAGACGGTGACACACAACTGCTGTGCACAATTCTCATGGTCTTTAATCAAAACTAAAAAGAGCATATGGGCAATTATTATCAAGGGAAAGCAATAAACAGCCACAAATATCCTGCACTAATCATGCTGCGAGATGTAAGTGTTTTGGCATCCCCACCTGAGGCTGTGCTCATTTGTTCCTTTATTTATTAAGAGAGAAAGAAACCATTTACCTTTTGAATTATACACACTTACCACAGTTTTCAGACTCTGTCCATCCTTGTTATTAACTCTGTGTGACCAGGGACCCATGAACAAATTGTTCTCTGAATGCTGTTACCACCATATAACAGTTTGTTTTGTTAAATGTACAATCCAGTGGAAGAATAGTCACTGTTTACCTCTCAAAGGTGAGCAACTTGGAAGAGTAAATCTCAGAACGTCCTTTTCTCATCAAACCGTTAACCTCATAACTCACAACATTCATACTCCACTGTAGGTCAGGCTGACATTTTGATTAACACAAGTACATTTTTTTTAAATGCCTGCGCAATATTTCCCACGAGAAGGTTGAGGTGGCAAGGGACGAGTTCCAACATTATTTTTCGATATTAAAATTGATCTTTTCAAGATTGTGGACGCAGATTGCAGAGAGCAACACCGCAGCAAAAGTCACATAAATCACAAGGGGGTTCCATGTGAGGAGAAGTCTGCAGGTGAATGGCAGAGGATTTGACAGATGTTGTGACTTAAATGTTAAATGAGTAAAAGGAAACGGAAGCAGAGACAAATCCCTGTAAGCGAATTTGAGCATTCAAATATCATTATACAACTTCTGACTGAACAAAGAGTGTTCCAAGACTAAGACTAAGAATAGAGAAAATGTCTATGTTTGTGTGTTCCAGGCAAACTGTGCATTAGTCATGGACATTTTTAGTGACTTATCAAGTGATTATCTTTATGAGTGAGTCATTGAATTGTTTATTCAATAAATTTGGTTCAAAACACTGATTCATTCAAGAACATGAAAACTCTTATCGTTTCTGCAATGCTTATAATGCAGAAATGGGACATTCAGTATTCTAGGATGCCATTTTGAATGAATCACATCTTTTTGAGTGAGTCATTGAATCAATAATTCAACCTATTCATTTCAAACTGCTGCTTCATTCAATGGTTGTAACGGTTCTGCTGTGGCTTTTGTTTGTAACCATATTTGGCGGTGGAGCAAAAAGGGTCAAATTAACTAGCAATACTGTATGTAAAAGATGCATCACTCGATATAACATGTTTATTAAACTGTTGTATAAATAAAACCAATACCAATGTGAATCCTAAAAAACTATCTTACCTCTATCTTCCACCCACCCACTCTTCTGACCTGCTGTAGCTCTTATAAATGCAAATAGGATACCTGTATGATGTCATTTGGATGACAATGGCATTTGAGGTTTAATCAGGTCTCTTATTTGTGTGTAAATACGGAACCGCCTCTTCCGAAATAAATAAATCAGTAAATAAATAAATATATGGCTAAGCCACGTACAGCCACAGACGGAAGGAGTCTCAAAATATACACCAGTGAACACAGGACATGACACCCAGATGCTTGTTAAATGAAGTGCATTAAATTTGTGCAAACACAAGGGCATTGATGCCAGGAAAGGACGTCGTTTTTCACGGTGAGTCTTTAAAAAACTGATTCTTAATATAGTGTAATTTGCTGCTGAAGGTGTTTGAGAAGTGGTCGGGTCATGGTTTGTGTCCTCTTCTGAGTCAGAAGCTTATGGAACAGCTCTGGTTACCCAAACATACTCATTTTATGGTTTGGTTGTCTGCCAGTTTGATGATTTTGTGTGTGCAAGGCCGTAGCCAGATTTGTTCCCCAATCCCCCTCAAATGCCATCACTTGCATATTGGCACCTGTGTTAAAGTGGAAAGAACAATTCAAACTGTCCGTTTATTCCCTGCACCTGTGTTATGTGTACTCTACCTGGTGCAAGGCAAGCGGCCACCTGGCTCTGGGTCAACAGCCAGAAGATATTCATCTGTAAACAGGATTGGGAGAGAATGTAATTTCAGGCCAGTAATGCTTCCACATTCTCCCCTGTGGACGCTTTCTTTAGTTTCATTAAATTTCGATGAAGTATAATTTCTCTGAGAATAAATTCGCCCCCTGTCCTTCTGTAAGTGCAAGCCTATAAGCACGACTGTGTTTTTCTGCGAGAGAAAGAAAGTCTGGGAATTCTGTATGCTGTTAGACATCATTGTCTCTGTACACTTCTCTCTCTCTCTCGCTCGCTTGCTCACTCGCTCATTCATTTCTATGGCCAGCAGAATGGGTACTGTAGTCTTGGACTCTCATAATGGTTTTCTCTGACAGAGCAGTCTTGGTTTGCTGTGCATGTCTTCGGTTAGCGGTTGTGATTTTATGACTGACATGCAGAACAATGAGAAAAGTGAATAAATGAATAATCCAATGATCCTGAGATGTGCTGACCCTGCCATTCAAACAGAGGGCCTAAATAAAGATTTATTAAAGAGCCAAAGCATAACACAGCACAACAGAACAGAGGCAGCTGGTTTGAAAATGCAGATCAGAATATAAGGGTAATGGGAACAGAGTTTGCTCATTTCTCTTATGAATTTATATTTTTGTTTACAGTACTATTATTTGACCTGCTTAAATCACATCAAAAATAGGCTCGACCTGATTTGCTGAAATCAAAACCGTGATGATAATAGTTGAGCGCCAGCCAATGAGATTGCTGTTTGTGCATTAGTTCCGCCCGCTAGTGGAGAAATCTTCTGCTTGTTTTAAAAGCAAAATCATTCTAAATGAACTCCATTATTTTGCTAAGTGCTCAGTGTTCAGCAAGTGAAAACAGATCTACACTAAACTTGTAGATTTAAAGGTATAGTTTAGTTCACTAAAGGTGAGTAATATCTAAGAATTCATTAGCCAATAGTAAATGATAGACATTTAGTCACCCAGAGTGAAGATTTAGTTACATATGCAAGCGATTGTAGAGGGTTGTAATTAAAGCCCAACCGATATATAATTTAGCCGATATGAGTAATTCTATTTCTTAGTTTTGCATGATGATATGATGAATGGATGGTTAATTCCGTGACATTAAAAACAAGAGCTGATCTGTGCATTTACGGCACTCGTTTGCGGTGTATTAAAGCCTGTGTTAAGGCCACTCAGTCAATGCTATTGTTTATATTGTATTGTATTTTGTCGCCACGCTCGCGTCCGATGTAGAATAGAACCCATTATAGTCAGGGATGTTGTCTACACTGGATGCAGTAAACTGATGCCTATAAATAAACAGCTCAGTACATATATATCCTATATATAGACTGTGTATATGAATATTAAACTGCATTAAATACAAATGTTCTCCATGTTCAATGGATTACCAGAAAATACACAACACAGACTTTGTGAGAAAAAAAAAAAAAACATTTTTTCATATATATATTTGTGTGTGTGTGTGTGTGTGTGTTTTATTATTATTTATTAATTTTAGAGGTTTATTGTTTACGTTAGGTAAATCTGTGCTTCCTGCATAAACCTGCCCCTATTGGTTTGGCAGTAGCTTGCTTGCCCTACACCGTTACCTTGTTTAATTTCTTAATTCAAGTTATATATATATATATTATATTATATTTGTGTTAAGTTATTTATAATAAGTGGAGTGAAGTTTACTGTTAAGTGCACTGATGTCAGACTCATTTGAATAATAAAGTTTATTGTTAAATTGTTAAATACCCTGTCTCCACTACATAGGCCTATGTTTGTCACATCATGTGTTTGATCACCACAGTTGAGTTATCAAGGCAAACATTTTTTAGGTATATATATTGTTTATATAGGCTATATGTACTGTATACAGTACCAGTCAAAAGTTTGGACACATGAATGGGAAGTGTGTCAAAACTTTTGACTATACTTTACTATAATATAGTCCACACATAATGAATATCGGTTTCAAATGTCTTTTTTTTTATTCCCTAATATCGGTATCGGCACCCAAAAATTCATACTAAAATGTGGCCTATCAAAACCTCTTTCTCTGAAAAACAGAAAATAACCACTATTAAGTGGTGAGGATACAATGTACCTCTAGACCAGAGACAAAATCAATAACATCTAAAATAGAAATCAATCTCAGGAAAGTATGTCAGTGACAGCGCTTCCACACAGCCCTGCATCTGACAGCTCACCCATTCTCCCATTCCTCAGATCTCACTGTACTGTCCCACTAAAGCTCATGTTTCCACTGTCTTCAGTTCAGCACTTCTGCAAACAGATGGCAAGGTCTACATAGTCCTCATGAATAGAAGGACACTTTCCACAAAGTAAAGAGATTTTACATAATTTGATCTGAATAAATGCAGCTTCTGCCTTAAATGAGCTTTAAGGAATGACAGACTGATGATGGCAGTCATTACACAATCTCTCCCGCTAGATTTCCATCTTCCTCCTATACACACAAATTTATATTGATATTCACCTGTAATTTTTTTATGCAAATCATTCAAACTAAATTTCATGCATGTTCCTAAAATTGAAGCATCTGTCAGCCCATTATAATTATACATATTCCAAAATTTTTGAACAAAGCAAGAAAAAACTAGGAATAAATTAGGATATAACTCTCCAAACATAACTCTGACCCATTCTTCATTTCGTCATTTTCTTATAATTTAGTTTTTTTTTTTTTTTTTTTTTGAACAATGAATTGGGTCTTGAAGAGTCAGTCATCTTTGCTTTTGACATGTTCATTTAACATGATGTTCTGATCTGCCAATCATTTCATGCAACTGTAGGAACTTCAAGGCGATAACCAATGTATCGTGGTATTTTTCAGAAAATATATCTCTGGGGTTTTTTATTTGATCTTTTTCAGTTTTGTGGGGTGATGATTTGTTTGATATGAATATTTTCTCTTTCATATGAGTATGTGAGATCACATTAGAGGCAAACAGCTGGGGTGTGGAGGGTGCCAGTAGGGCTCTTCAGTAATGAGTCTACTCAGGTGGCAAGACAACATTTCAACCTGTAATGTTTCTCAGTATGCTGCTCCTTTAAGACGCTATTAAATTAGTTTCAAAATTAGGCCTGGAAGAGTGAATGGATTGTAGGCAGCTTATCTTTTTTTTTCAATACAGTGTGTTCAGATACTAACTTGTACTCATTGAGCTCGCTGTAGATGCTCAACAAAAGGGCAGTGAATAAAAATGTAGTTTACCTTTTATACAGTGAAAAAATGATAATAACATCAAAAGATATAATTTCACTGTAGAATACTGTCAAATTCCCAGTTTTGCAAGTAAAAGCTATGAATTGCCTTACAAGTAAAAAGACGTTTCCAGAAGTCCTTGCATGACATCAAATATGATTTATATTTTATGTAAATTTTGTTTGTTCACATTTTTATCCGTAAATCACACAAGGGTGATGTAAATTACTTTATTGTATTATTTTAGTGTTGTGTATTAACCATCTTGTAAAACCTGAAACATTGTCACCATATTTTCATTGTAAAGTTCTGGCAAATACAGCTGCCAGCTTATGTATGTATTTATTTATTTATTTACTATAAATATAACCGCATATTTGTAGAGGAGATTTGTGTGCGTGTGTGTGTGTATTTTTATTAGTTTTTTGGGGGGGCAGCCCGTGGAGACTCTATAAACTGTTATTGTATGGCATGCGCTGCATAAAGATTTTTGAGAAAAATATCTATTTTTTGTTTAAACTTACAGCTTAAGGTCTGGGAAACCTGAGAGTAAGTAAATAACCCAATTTTAATTTTCTGGTGAACTAATCCTTTAAATGCCATTTCTTACAGTGCGCTACATACTAAATGACTCTAATCTTGTGCCAGTTAAATAATCTTTCCTCTCATCATTTCTGCCATCCCACTTCGCTGAAGATTTGATTTCATATTTCACAGTCAGAAAAATAATAATAATAAAGATAACGCAATCTTATCAAGGATAGGGGCATAACATGTTTAAAAATAAAAATCCTTAGCTTTGATTCTTTGGATTTCTTTGACTCCAAAACTCATTGGATATATAAATACATTCACATTTAGAAATGTCCCCAAATTAATATTAATACAAATGTTCCAGTAAAATTATACATCTACAAAGATAAGGGGATGGGAATAGATATCCGCAAATGCACACTCATTCTCTTTCGCTGGGCTCTCTGAGGGTTCATGGTGACTCACCTAATTAAAAGCTACAGTATCGAAAATTACAGTGTGCCACTGGAGAGAGAGAATCAAATTTCTTCCTTTTTGTGGACTGCACTCTTGCACAATTAACCCTTTTTCTACTGTACATATAACTAAAGGCATCTGGCTCTCTAAACCCTGCAAAATAGAAATAGAGAAAACACTGCAAAGATGAAGAAAAAAATTCTAAATGAAGTGAAGGGCATCCCTTTTTTTTTTTTTTTGATGGCAGAAAAAACTGAGGAATGAGCCAGTGCTTTCTCTCTTGGATGACATTACAGTGATGGCAATGAGAAGAGGACCAGTCTTCCAGCCCCATTTTAGGTTATGGACTGTGTTTCCCAAAAGCATATCAAGCCAATGTATATTGTAGAGACTGCTGATGCCAATAGTTTCAAAAAACTGTTTAGTCTTATGATGCTTCTTGGAAACACAGCAATGGATAGGTCACCCAAAAATGAAATTCTGGAAAAAAAAAAGAAAAAAATATCTGGTTGTAAAAAGTGGATAGGGCTGCATTTTAACATTTAAATATATATTATCATTCAAACGTTTATGGTCAGTAAATTTTTTATTATTATTATTATTTAATTAACACATTCATCCTACAAGAGTGCATTAGTAAATAATAGTGATTAAAACATTTCTAATGCCACAAAATAGTATAAATGCTGTTCTTTGAACTTTCTATTTATCAAAGAATTTCTAAAAATATATTACCGCTTCCACAAAAATTTTAAGCAGCATTCAGTATTATCCAATATTTAATGTTAAGCAGTTTTCCATATTGATACTAAGAATGTTTCTGGCGTAGAAGCATTAAAGAATGATTTCACTAAAACAATGGCTGCTGAAAATTCATAATAGAAACAATATTAAATATTGTATTTTGACTTTCTATCAAATAAATGCAGCCTTGGTGAGCATTAGAGACTTCTATTAAAATAATTTGAAAAATATTATCAACCACAAACTTTTGGCCTCTACAAATATCTTCCACATACAGTAGCTTTAATTTTGTGCTTGGAATATTTCTCATGAACCATATGGAATGCATTTATGGTGCTTTAAGTTCCCATCTTTTGTTTTACAGAAAATAGAAAAAAAATATTTTGCTATAACACTCTTTTTATGATCAAGATAATAAGAAAGAAAGAAATCATGAGGGTGAGAAGATCACAGAACTAAATTTTTTTTGGGTGAGCTAAAGCTAAAGCTAAGAATATAAAATCCATACAGGACTGCTGTGATCCAAAGAAAGAGAGATCTGTGAATACGCTCAGAATTATTACAGAGGTTCCATAATCTAAATAGACTGACTCTCGTGACATTGAAGAGAGAAACAGGAAACTACACCCCCCTGTGGCTGATACAGTCAATCTTAAAGCTACAGAACCTAAATATACAATTGCAACATAATTTCTTTTAATTATGAGAATTTGAACACTCCGGTTTCTGGGCAATCTTATTCACTGGTACTTTTACTTTTATACGATCACAAAATGAACACTGTGTACAGATACATACTGTACATAACTGTAGCAGTTTTATTCCATCGAATTAATCAATGCTGAGCATATTTTAAATAGACATGGTTTTTTAATGGATTTCTGTGTTGTCCATATCTCTCTGTATGTGTGGTGATGGGTGTGAATCAGTATTTTTAACTGCGAGTGTTGTGTGAGGGTGGGTGGCTACAGTGAAGCTTCAATGGGTGCCGTGGGTACCATGCACCATGTCCAACTAAAGAGCCAAGGCTTTGGAATGTATTGTGGTATTATTTTGTGATATTAGTTGGGCAAAGGGGCTTTAGCTTAACAAATAAACATGTCACAAACAAATTCAGGCCATTTCCAGTTGATTTCCTCTTTGCTGCTATTTTAAACGAGCTTTAGGAACCCATATGGTTATAGTTACAACCAATATAAAAAAATAAAAAAATAAAAAAACACATCTGTCCAATTTATACTTGGCTATATTTGAGGACAAATTTGCCAGGTGAGAAGTCTGACAAAAGCTCCCTTTTAAATATTTCCTGAAATGGTAATAAATGGTTGTTGTTTTTTAATGAAAAAATGTTAATAGACACATATGTACTTAAATACATCATTTTAAATACAAATTTGTCGCCGGATTTGCCAAAACCTCCCTTTAAATGGTTGATGAAATGGCAATAAAATAAATACATGTAACACATCTTTATCTCCAGTTAATTATTATTAATTATAAAAAACAAAAAGTCAAGAAGTTAATTGAAATTTCCTGTCTTGCAAAACCTTTCTTTAGGGATGTGCAGTACGAGGATGTCATCGAAGGTTAAATTATTGATCGATAAACTTTAACAGTTTTATTATTTTTAAAAATAATGGGTTTTTTTTATCACTGAGATTAATCTAGAATTACTTTTCTATAAAAGCACTTAAAGTCTATGGTACAGCATGTCCTCATTTCTACAAGCTGTGCGTGTGTGTGCTTTGCCATTCGTTAAATCTGTGCCTTTCTAATTCTGTCAGTTGCCGAGTAACCGATTAAAGTCCCTTTCTCTTAAATGGCATCTCACTGCATCTGTGGTGAGTCTCTGTTGTCTTTCTATACCTCAGTGTTTCTCTCTCTCCACCTTTCCCTGGCCCTCACTTTAAAGCAAAGATTGGATTTTTATTTGGAGTGGTTAGGCCTCCCTCAATCCCTTTAATATGGACAAATGGGTCTTATTATTCTCTCTGTGGCCAATCCTGCAGACGTATAACCTAAAGAAAAAAGAATCAAGACTTGCTGCCTTCCCTCTCCTTCTGTCTTGTTTCTTCCTCCCCCTTTTCATTCTCTCTATTCATTTTTTTAACACTCTTTCGCCGTATCCGCTTGGGAACAGAGTGGAGAGAATACAGAGATGCTCACTTCAATTTAGTTGGCATGAATAAACAATGGGGTTTCCACGTGCAGGATAAATTTCCCCTGGCGACACACTCTCATACACACTTGCCCAGAAACACGTGCTCATACACACCTGCAAAGAAACACACTTTCACCGATCAGGTTATAAACACACGGTTGCACACGCTGGGTAATATATTGAGTCTCAAATGTATGAGAGGATAGTCGTACAAACACTCACCCCCGTAATTCACTTTAGCACTTACCGTTGCTAGTTCACGCTCATCCATAATCGCGTTTAAACAAATTACATGCTCCGATGCGTTAAGAATCTCTATTTTAGTTAGTTGCCTCCGCAAAAGTGTGTTTGTTTGAATAAGTGAATGTAAATATAAATAAGAAGGTCAAACGAGAGCCGTAAGGAAACAAACGGACTCCACGCGTCTACGTCAGTCATTTCAATTTAGTCGCTTGCATAATGAGAATTTTATCTCGGCACAAGCTCGGGGACTTGACTGAATGAGAGCAGAGTGTAATTAATGAGAGCACAGATTCCCATGTGTGCATCACACACAAATGTATTTCACGAGGTCTTCAGGGACCATGGCTACATGTATCATGCCATATCAGTCAGATTGCTGTAAAAATGAGTATGATAAGATGTATATTCCTTAAAAGTCCGACATGCGTGAATGCAAGCGAGAACATCAGAAGGAAATGACTCTTTGAAGCTTTAGCAATGGCACAATTCCAGACTTGATATATATATATTCACTTAAATAGGTCTCTCAGAAGCACAAGAGGGGAAATCATTGCAAATTGAAGTCTCAGATGCTGTGAGTCTTAATGGAACTTCATAACAGCGGCATAGTGAAGTGGCTCCTCTACAAACAATAATAATGTCGTTTTAGTGTAATACGCGAGCGTGTGTTTGCTTGTTTATCTAGTGCTTTGAAGTCCCAATGGTAACCACATCTGCTGCAAGGTCTGACTTTTCACGCATTTAACATTGTGTTTTCTATAACGAATCGGAACATGAAAGCCTCGACCAGAGCAACTGGTGTAGGAGCATCTCTTACTCTTTTGTTTGGGGTCTTTTAATGGCGTGGTGGGCCTGCAGGAACTCTCCTAATCAGCAGCACAGCTGCATTTTATGATTAATGAAGCAGTGCACATTGCAAACAAGTCTGTGTATTATAGGCAGCATCAAAGCCTCAAAATAGATGTTATGGGTGGCTTGTGAACATTTTTCTCTTTTATGGTCTTGTTAAAAAAAAAAGATTCTAGATGTGTCCACAAGTTTATCACCAGCTGTTTAAGAGTAAAACAGAGAAGGATATTAATAGAAATCAAAAATCTTTTTATCAGAGTCATTAGTCACCCAAGAGTATCATATGTACCAGGGGTATTCAAATGTTGTGATGTAAAGGACCCTCAAATATGATGATGCTCTAAAGATGTATATTTTCATGCATACACAAAACACAAAACCAGCCTGAAATGTTCTGAATACCATCTGAATGTTGCAGCAGAAATCGAGACTCATCAGACCAGGCAACATTTTTCCAGTCTTCTATTGTCCAATTTTGGTGAGCCTGTGTGAATTGTAGCCTCCGTTTCCTGTTCTTAGCTGACAGGAGTGGCATCCGGTGTGGTCTTCTGCGGCTGTAGCCCATCTACTTCAGGGTTTGACGTGTTGTGCGTTCAGAGATGGTATTCTACATAACTTGGTTGTAACGAGTGGTTATTTGAGTTACTTTTGCCTGTATTCTATCTTAACCAGTCTGTCCTTTTTGTCCCCTGACCTCTGACATCAATAAGGAATTTCGTTCACACAACTGCCGCTTACTGGATATTTTCTCTTTTTCTGACCATTTTCTGTAAACCTTAGAGATGGTTGTGTGTGTGAATCCCAGTAGATCACCAGTTTTTGAATACTCAAACCAGCCCATCTGGCACCAACATCCATTCCAAATTCAAAGTCATTTAAATCCCCTTTCTTCCCCATTCTGATGTTCGGTTTGAACTTCAAGTGGTCTTCACCACATTTAGGGTTAGGGTTAGGGTTAAAACACTGCGGATTTTCAGCATTTTGTTCAAATGCTAACACACTGCTGTCAAAACTGTGAACCACACATTCAAAACAGAATAGATTTCAGTCTTGTGCCTTTCAAACACTGCTGATTGCAATTTCAGGATTAGCCCCTCAATTATTTGTCTAAAATTCAGTGTGTACTTTTAGTTTCTACCTTTTTTTTCCTCATTACTGTAATTCCATAAATTACTACAGACTATTGAAGCAAACTGCTAATTTTCATTTACTTTAATTATGTTCTAAAAATTGTAATAAATTATGTGAAAGTATTTCACTTTTTTCTTTGAAGAAAATATTACTTGTATCAAGTCACTGAAATTGTTCAAACTGTAAAGATGAAAAGTTTGTATTTTCCGTATTGGTTAGGGTGACCATATGAGTCATATTCCCAGGACGCTTAAACATATTGCCTAAAACATCCAAAATAGTTTGACCAATAACATGCAGGTATGGTACATAATCAACCAATCGTGGCATGTGAGAAGGTGAGATCTACAGAGAACGATCAAAGCAATACAAATACACGTACATGTTAGGTGTTTGTTCGTTCATTCTACTTGAAGTGTCACTGCGCATCGATCATTGTATGACACCAAAGTACCAAGAGAGTGATTTTAATGCATAAGGAGCCGTCTGCTCTGCTCTCTATAGCTCTTATGAATGTCATACAATGATCGATCTGCACAGCACAAGCAGTCAAAATCTGGATATTTTAGGCAATATAAAAATCCTGGCAAGGACGCGTCCTGGGAAAATGGCTCATATGGTCACCCTAGTATTGATGTTTGATGCTAGTGTTTTTCCTCTCAGTGTGTTCTGAGTGACAGTGTGTGTTATCTCAGTAAGGGTTGTGTATAGTGTTTGGCTGCACTGAGTCTGTTTTGAGCCATGTGTTAAGAGTTGTGTTGCTTGGAATGAGTTTTGCAGGTGATGTGAACTGTTTAGCTCAGGTGACTGTTGGTAGTGCAGACTGTAGTTAGAGTTTTGCACATGTACTGACGTTCCACTTGTCCTCACTGTCGTTTAGCAATCTAAAAAAAAACTGTAGAGTAAGTGTCAGAGCAAAAAATGCACCTTTATTAAGTTAGTGCAAATGAAACCCATTCCCATTCCAGAGAATATACCTTCAACTGAGCACAGCAGCAGGGCTCAATGTGCACCAGCACCCAATCAGAGCCCTAGGACACGTACCAACAGCCAATCAGAGCCCTCACGGCATGTATCCTGAAAGAGCACTTCCAGTGGGATATCACGCTACATCAAAAGCTAAGCCATATCTTTCTGCTCTGTACAAAGACCAAGCCATGGAAACAACGCAAAAACATTGTTTAAAGCTCACTGGGGAGATTGTTTTTTTTCCTGCATGGGCTGTCCATCTTTTCCACATCCTCTGTCTCCGTATTGTGAGTGGATCAATTGCAAGGTAAATGTTGGTTTTCAGCACACCAATACAGGACTGCTCTAGATCTTTGCTTTGAGCTAATTAGATCCATTTAGAGAGGTGAGGGAGATGAAAAAGACAAGTGTTTATTGTTTTCTGCCTCTCCTGCGGGCTTCCCTCCGTTAATACAAAAGTTTATGGCTCAATAAAGAACACAACCGCAGAGAGACAAGGCCCTATACCTGCTCTGAGGAAAGAAGAGTTTTAGGCTACTTAATCAAAGGTCACAAAGTCAGCCTCCAGAAGCCAACTTATGCTTCACAGGAAGTTAGAGAACTTTTTCTTCATGGTTAGACTGAATTACCTGTTGAATTTCACTTAGACCATCAAATTATTAATTCATACCAGAAAGCTCCTAATGCAGTTCAAATACATGCATATTTATAAGATGACTTCCTCACATGAAACATCAAAATAAATTTATAATAATTACATTTTAATACATTTTTAAAATGTAATGTTTTCCTGTAATGGCAAAGCTCACAATCTTTTACAAAATGTACCTTTAAATATCAGTAGAAATCATATAGCTAATGAAAAAAAAAAAATACAAAAAGTCCTAAGCAGACAGAATGTCATACAACGTTTGCCTGCTGAGCTCTCTCAGTGAGCGCACCTATGTTTTGCACACATGCCAGTGTGTGACTGGATCAAACTGAGTGAGTTTACAAGTGTAGAGATGAGTACAAGGACTTTTGACTTGAAAAGTACAAGGTGAAAGACAGAACCTCTCCTCTGCAGGTACTCACTTCATCTTTTACATCTCAGCCAGTGTCATCTCTTAGATTTCTGTGTATTTAAAGCAATATATCATCCAAAAATTCTCAATTTTTTATTTTGTACTCACCCAATTCACTCAGTCTTGTTCCAGACTTGGATGTTGTTAGATTTTGTGATTTCAGGAAGACTTCTTTCTCCACATACAACATTTACCCTAAATTCCATTTCTAAAGCCAAACAGTATGTCAGCTTACACAGAAAAATATAATATTGGCATATCCGAAGGGAATAAATATTGACAATTTCTAAAAAAATTTGACTAATAACTCACCCTTAACCCTTTCCTTATAAGAGTATAATTCTTAAGCTGCCATTCTGCCACTATGAATTCTCATATTCAAAAATCTTTTATGATGCCCAAAACATATATATATATATATATGCGTACCCCTAGCGTTCGCGCATATCACCGCAGCACATCTCAAGTATCACCTCAACGCAAAACATATAGCAGCTAGCGTGGACTTTACACTTTATATTGAACTATGTATTATTTTGTTGGTGCAACAGTTTATGTTGAACTCTATATTGTTTTGGCCAAGGTTATTGAGAGTTGGACTTAGTATGTTATGGCCTCTGAAGCAACAGAGAGATGTTTTCTAATAGTCAGGGTTTCCAATGTTCTGAATGTAATTGACAGTATTGTGTTTTACTTAAACACTTTACAGAAGGTTCCAGCACCTATAAGCTACCTGAATTTCTGGAATGTACTAAAATTGTTTCTAAATTGTTTCTAGATATGCTATTGCTACACTTAATGGCAAAAATTGCACTGGTCTGCTAGACTTGATTGAACAAAAATAAACTATTTTGTTGCAAAAAAATTACTTCTCACTGTTCTCAGGTCAAATATTTATATGTGATTAAAATGCGATTAATTTCGATTAATTAATTACAAAGCCTCTAATTTATTAGATTACTTTTTTTAATCGAGTCCCGGCCCTAATATATATCAAATTAGCTCAAAGGGAATCATTTAAGATTTTAAAGGGAATTTGAACAGAATCACTGTTTCATGGCTGATCACTGAGGCGCCCTGTGACTCACAGAACGAGCGTTTTTGAATGTTTTATGACTTCTTGTTGCCTTACTGAGGAATTTGGCTCATGTCTCAGCCACAGCCCTGATCGACTCTTTAATTTGTCTGGTTCGAGTCATTTCTGCTACATGCTGCTGAATGTTTCATAATCATGTCAGCATACTTGAGCATTATAAAATTCTAGCCACTCCTTCTGGTTTACACAAGTCGTACCCTTCACTTGATTTTGGAACGGGATGTGCTGTTCCATTTTAGAATATCTGTAACAGTGCCACCTACTGTATAACAGCAAAACGTGGTATCCCAGCATAATATTTCAGTGGCGTAGAGGTGTTGAATGAATGATGGAAAATGAGTTATAACCTTGGATTTCACAATAGAAATCTTAATTTCCCTCTCTGTATCAGAGACCCTCTTACCTGTGAAATTTGATATGTCAATTGGCACGTGTGGGATCATTTGATCTTTATGGATCAAATGAACAAAATTAACTGCGGAAAACTTTTTTTGCATTTTTCTTTCACTCCGTCTTTTTCCCCCTTCGTTCAGAGTACGAAGTTATCCATCTTTAGCTTAGAAATCAATGGGGTTTCGTGTGAGTGATGGTGGGGTTTTGCCGCAGGGTTAAATACCGCAGGCTAATGCTCACATCCTCCAGCGTCAAGCTGAGAAATGGTGGGGAGGGGAGCGCCAGAGGAAGCTTGGATCTACAAGAGATATGTGGAGTTCAGAGCTGAATGATTACAGGGCATCAGGGGCTGTTCTGCTGTTCTATATGGTCAGCACTAACACTCATTTACATCCAAAGCATTTCTTCGCCTATCAACATACAGCGCTGTGAAATAGCAAAAGAGATGTGTGTGTGCTTTAACCCTGAGAGAGCGAGAGAGCGAGAGAGCGAGAGGAGCCTCTTTCATCTGTTTATGTCTCATTAATACAACCCTAGTGACAGAGCTAATCGCAACATGCCACAGATAACAAATGTAAGGGCAATGCTTCATGAGAGGAGATGTGACAGCGCCATAAGCAGACTGAATGGAAGCCTTCATTGACCATGGCTTGGAGAAATGCATTGTAATTATACTCTGTGCTTATAATGGGAAATCATGTCCAAGCAATAAAGACTGATGTTCCTTAGTAGCCCGACCTGTTATGGCTCCCCCTGCTGACAAGTCTTTCTGACATATTAATACAGTTTCTTCCTCGACTGCTTGCATAAACTTTTCTAAATTAGGCTATGTCTACATTAACCTGGATACATTTGAAATTTTTTTTTGGTTTAAAAATCTTTTTCAAAACATCTTACCACTTACCTCTGAACCCAGGTCACACTCAATCACTATTCAGTGTGTGCAATAAAATGCAATTTGCCTGATGTTTTGCCTCAGGACAGCAATTGAGAGTAAACTGTTGTTTTTGCAGGATTGTAATATGAAAATGTATCTTAGTAACACTTATTTAATCCACATAGGCACATACAGTATTGTTCAAAATAATAGCAGTACAATGTGACTAACCAGAATAATCAAGGTTTTTAGTATATTTTTTATTGCTACGTGGCAAACAAGTTACCAGTAGGTTCAGAAGATTGTCAGAAAACAAACAAGACCCAGCATTCATGATATGCACGCTCTTAAGGCTGTGCAATTTGGCAATTAGTTGAAAGGGGTGTGTTCAAAAAAAATAGCAGTGTCTACCTTTGACTGTACAAACTCAAAACTATTTTTGTACAAACATTTTTTTTTTCTGGGATTTAGCAATCCTGTGAATCACTAAACTAATATTTAGTTGTATGACCACAGTTTTTTAAAACTGCTTGACATCTGTGTGGCATGGAGTCAACCAACTTGTGGCACCTCTCAGCTGTTATTCCACTCCATGATTCTTTAACAACATTCCAAAATTCATTCACATTTCTTGGTTTTGCTTCAGAAACAGCATTTTTGATATCACCCCACAAGTTCTCAATTGGATTAAGGTCTGGAGATTGGGCTGGCCACTCCATAACATTAATTTTGTTGGTTTGGAACCAAGACTTTGCCCGTTTACTAGTGTGTTTTGGGTCATTGTCTTGTTGAAACAACCATTTCAAGGGCATGTCCTCTTCAGCATAGGGCAACATGACCTCTTCAAGTATTTTAACATATGCAAACTGATCCATGATCCCTGGTATGCGATAAATAGGCCCAACACCATAGTAGGAGAAACATGCCCATATCATGATGCTTGCACCTCCATGCTTCACTGTCTTCACTGTGTACTGTGGCTTGAATTCAGAGTTTGGGGGTCGTCTCACAAACTGCCTGTGGCCCTTGGACCCAAAAAGAACAATTTTACTCTCATCAGTCCACAAAATGTTCCTCCATTTCTCTTTAGGCCAGTTGATGTGTTCTTTGGCAAATTGTAACCTCTTCTGCACATGCCTTTTTTTTAACAGAGGGACTTTGCGGGGGATTCTTGAAAATAGATTAGCTTCACACAGACGTCTTCTAACTGTCACAGTACTTACAGGTAACTCCAGACTGTCTTTGATCATCCTGGAGGTGATCATTGGCTGAGCCTTTGCCATTCTGGTTATTCTTCTATCCATTTTGATGGTTGTCTTCCGTTTTCTTCCACGTCTCTCTGGTTTTGCTCTACATTTTAAGGCATTGGAGATCATTTTAGCTGAACAGCCTATCATTTTTTGCACCTCTTTATAGGTTTTCCCCTCTCTAATCAACTTTTTAATCAAAGTACGCTGTTCTTCTGAACAATGTCTTGAACGACCCATTTTCCTCAGCTTTCAAATGCATGTTCAACAAGTGTTGGCTTCATCCTTAAATAGGGGCCACCTGATTCACACCTGTTTCTTCACAAAATTGATGACCTCAGTGATTGAATGCCACACTGCTATTTTTTTGAACACACCCCTTTCAACTAATTCAACTTATTGCCCAATTGCACAGCCTTAAGAGTGTGCATATCATGAATGCTGGGTCTCATTTGTTTTCTGAGAATCTACTGAACCTACTGGTAACTTGTTTGCCACGTAGCAATAAAAAAATATACGAAAAACCTTGATTATTCTGGTTAGTCACATTGTACTGCTATTATTTTGAACAAAACTGTAGATATAAACATAGATATCATTAGAGTTTGCGTCACATGACTAATGACAAATACCTTTATACAGTTTCACGATAACACAAAAATAACCACTTAGAAAATAGTATTCAAAAAGCTCAGTTTTTGCAGGACAAAAATGCTGTAAGTTTGGATGAATTTTTTTTTTTATGTATCCAGGGTAATGAAAACACTAGTCTTAAATGAATGTGGTCCTACAAAGAAAGTGGATATGGAGTCGGTGCATTGCATGGGCTGATGGGTCTATTTACTATATATGTGCTGGAAATGGTCTGTCAGGCTTAATTCAAAAGCACCAGACCTTTGTGGGAAGTCCCGCGTTCTGTTCCTGAAAACTTTGTGGTTTTTCATCTCTTGCTTTGTGCTGTGTTTAAGGGCCGCATACGACATACAATAGAAAGTGGATCGCTATTCCCTTCACGGATGCTGAGATGATCTCCCACCCGCCAGTAAAGCCCAAACTGGTCTGCGGGGCCACTTTTTGCATACCTAATAACTGGCTTTTGATTCACCTGTCATTCAAGTGCTTATGATAGGGCAGGCCAGGATTTTACCTAAGGCTGAGAGAGTTATTCGGTGCCCTGTTCATTTGTATTAAGCCGCTTTAAGTGCATTAAAGGTGATAAAGTGGGCCAACTCTGATAGAGATCTTGGTGTTCTGACTCCCTCCAAAATAGGGAAGATTAAGATGGAGTCAGTTAGCACAGTCCTTAATGGCCTGGCGGTAAAGACCTCTGGTGGGACTGCAGTCCAAGACATTGTTTTATATTATATTTGACGCCCAATAAGGGAAAGCTTTATTGTCATTTCACAAATTTTGTTGCAGATTTGATTAACTTTATTCTGCCAGAGGCTGTGATACGCTACCAAATAATCTGAATTGTAGAATTAGTTATCTTTCAATTAATGTGAATTTGAATTGAATAGGCCATGTTTACACTCTAACACCCAACAAATTTGAACCAATTTTAAATGAGGAAACTGAATGCATGGTCAGTGCAAGTTTAGAAGAAATATATAAGCACTATAAAGTAATTTCATTTGAGTCTGCTATTACAGTTGTTTTCTGGGGAAAATACCATTTGTGCTGCTCCAAAAGTGCCTCCTACTGGCAGAAAATGAATTAGGATTTTCAATCAGCCCATTTGCTGTATTCCTTCAAACCAACAAAAAAAATCCTCTGATGTTTTTACCCAGCAAACACACAGAGCAGAGTTGCAAATGTGAACGTGTGTGTGTGTGTATGTATGTATATGTGTATATATGTGGCATTGCTCTTCAACACAATGGTAACCCCCCAAAAAACATAGAAACCCTTTTAAATCCTGAAATAATAGAACACTAAACACGAACAAATTACTTATGTGCAAAAACACCAATCTAGTTCAAATCTAGATAAAAGTTAGTTCTGTGAATTCTTCTTCCCAACATTCAATTCTGAAGTGCAATTCTGCATCCTGTTTGCTGCATCAATTCAAATTCAGGCACTGGATTATCATTTAAATGACATCATCAATTCAGTTCTGAATGGCGCACATCCCTGCAGAAGTTGTTGTTGAATAAGCTGACATTGTAGCTGTAAACTCCCTTATGTTGACAGTAAATATGACTGTGACATTTTTATAAACAGAAAAACGGCACAGAGCCACACAAAAATCTCCAGTGCTCCTGTCTAAACATGCCTTTGACTGCACAAGGTACGGTACGATTGGAAGGAACATAGTCATCACTGGTAAAAGGAGCTGCACCTGTACCATCTTTCTGTTTGCTGCCTATTCCGAAAATAACATCCGAACATGCTCAGAACTCTGACACACTTGGAAAATGTGAGGAGGAGAAAAAAAACAAAACACTTGATTCTTTCTTTACCAGAAAGGCCCAGGTTATCTCTCAAGCAGATGCAGGCATTTTGTGCTAAATGCATGTGTCTGTTGGCTGGCACATCTTGTAAATTGTCGCTGCCAAGCATTGAGATGTGTTCTTCATGATTACAGCGCAAGTCTCCACCAATTCAATGGACTCCATATCCAGCTGTCCACATGTGAGCCAGCTGCAAACACTGAAATTGTTGTTTGTTGCATTGTTGTTTGGTGACTGGAGCGAATTGACTGTGCAGAGATGCAGAAAGAATGTCGGAAACGTCCGTGACTGTCGTCCTTGAGATGATTGAGGATAATATGTGGATATAAATCTCTTTATCGCTGCAGAGGATTCAAGGAAAAACCCCAGACGGGCGTAAAGTCATTTTTTAGATTTACTTGAGCCATTGACATGACATTAAACATAAATCATAACAAGCTCCGCTAATGAGCTGAAATTTAATGTAGATCACACTCAGAGAAAACACAATATAAATGACACAGATCGACTCCTCTGCAGTTGGGCAACACATTTATTAAAATGGTACGACATTTTTAGTTTATTGCCGACGGTTGTCTTGGATTTAATGAATTACAATCTGTTACACGCTATCATGCCTGTTAGCGGGGCTTAATTCAGTTGAAAGTTCAGCAGTAGTTACAAATTGGACCTAATTGTCTGCGCTACAAACCCATGACATATTTGCATCAGATTGTCTGGGAAAATATGAGCTTTGGGAGGGGGGAGAATGATTTACAAGAAAAAAGACAAGATGTAGTTATTTTAATGAACATCTTCAAGTCTCTGAGGCACCTTGCCAAGATCTGGGTCTTGAACTCATGGGAACTTAGAATTGTCAGAGCTGTAAAAAATTACTTATTTAGATTGGGGGGCTTAATTATTGGGTGGAAACTGTGTGGGAGTTTTTCCCCATTATGTTTTTGTAATGATTCCTTTAAGGCATGCTAAAGTTTGGTATGTGTGACAATGCTGTTGTAGTCAGAAGAGAGAAGAGTAGGGAAAACCTGTTTTCCCTCTGACAATATTATAATACAGAATTGGCCATCATTTAATACGTTTATTTGCAGATGAATGAATGAAAGCTTGCTAAAGAAAGAATGCTATTTTCTTTTTGGGGCATCACTGCTAATCATGGTGCAAATGGCACAATGAAGATCTTTATCAAAAAGCTAGCTTGACAAGATAACCACCTGTCAAAACACAGAGCCAAACAGTCAGTTTGGGTTTTTTTTTTTCTCTCTATTCTTTACAACAGTTGTTTTCAAAAGGTCTCTCTGGGGTGGTGGGGGATATTGTTTCATATATACTAGATTTGTCAAATGAAATAAAATGACATTTTGCTGCTTTTATTTTCCAGCCAAAAGTAAAAAGTCAGGTTTAACTGGTAAGCATGATGCTATTAGCCGTATCTTTCTCCCCTGGCGAACATTTGAAAATGAGCTATTCATGCATGTGTATGTGTATGTATGTATGTATGTCGCAGGATACTTTAGAGCTCACCAAAAACAAAACTCTATTGGAACATCCATATTTCTACCACCAGCAACCTCCCAAAGAAAAATGGAGCATCTCTGACTTTGTAATCAAAATCAAGTCCAATATCGACTTTACATCAGAAGCTTCCTGCACTCACAGCTTCCATTATGAACAGCCTCCTGCGCTCTACCAAAAGCGAAGGAAGAACACAAAAAACAATATCACCTATCCTCAGATGGTATGTTTGTCCTATGTCCTGTTTTGAGCACAGATCTAATAAAATATAATGTTTTAAGCATTTACTAAATGTAAAAAAAAAAAAAAAAAAAAAAAATCTCTAAAACAAATTGATTCATTTTATTGATTACTTTTTGGCAGTGCAATCGTGGTGAAACACGGGGTGCCTGAGAATTTGAAGTCCTAGTCATTAGCTCTATTACCATGACCATTAAATGTAAATTTTTCCCAGGACAGTCTTAAAGCATTAATGACATTCATGAAAAATTAAACGAAAATCTGAATTGCAGCTTAGATCTCAGGGCCATGTAACTAGGCTTTGCTTTTAGGAGGGAGGGGAAATCTCTGAAATCACTCCCATCTTGTGTTATGCTAGCACATGTTAGATGTGCTCTTTATCAAGCTCATTAATCTCAGAGATGCACTTCTTTTAATAAATATAAGCTCCTGTGCTGTTATAACAACTAGAGGAAACGGGCTCAAAAGGCCTGCCTACAAAAACAGTTGTCAGCACACACCAGGATTAGATCATTATCAAAGCCGTAATGTTCCCTTTTTTCTCTCTCTCTCTCTCTCTCTCTCTTTCTCTAACTGATAATAAATAAATAATGGGTACAGTCCAAAAAAAAAAAGGAATACATTTAGCAGCTTGCATCCCGTGTGCGATGATTTTCTGGGTTGACAACTGCTACAAATCCTATAAAGTAATACAGCGATGCAGCTCATCGGTTCAGCTGCAGTTCACCTCAGTGATCCCGGCCTCAATCCAGACATCTCATGAGATACATTTGGCCATATTTTAACGGAGTGGCCTCTCCTCAGTCATTGGTACAGTTGCCATGGCGATAGGGTGACTGTGGATTCCACAAGCAATACATTTGTGTCACACTAGTGGAACCGACAATTAATAAGTGAGGGGAAATGTATTGATGCATTCTCAAGCCCATGTCTGTAGACATGCTGAAAATGTATTTATCTGCTTATGTAAAATTGCTAATGCCAAGATATTCATATAATGTTATTTATAGCTGATAAATACAAGCTACAGAGCTGGTCTTGTAGAGCCAGACCTGCTCATTGCAGCTTTTTCTGGTCAAGAACAGCCCACTTCGACAGGAAGAGAGCACCGGACTAACATGTAAAGCTACTAATTACAGCACAACAATATGGTGTAGAAAATACTTTCAAAGACAACCAAGAAAAGAAAAAAAAACAGGCAAACAAATTGCATAGATATTGAGGTTCGTCTATCCAAAAGTAAAAGTATTAGGATTATTAAACAAACTGGTTGTTTCTTCAAATTCGGCCAGTTTTATGCCTAGCATTTGATTTTCATCAACATCAAAGGATATCAACTTCTTGTTTTTGTTATATAATGGTCAAATTTATACTACTTATTTAGTTGGTTAATCTTTATTTAGCATGATAATTTTATTAATTGATTAATATTAAAAGTCTTATTATTTTATTATTAGATTTTAAATAATGCATAAAAAAATATATTGCATAAAATACTGGCTACAATATAGCCTTACCAAGACAACAGACAATGTCATTTAATAAAAAAAAAAAAAAAATTAAGTTTAATTTCCACTGTCATCCATACCACAAAATGCATAATACACACTATAAATAATTTGCAACATGCTAGAAATAACACTGTGGTGGGATTTTTCATTACTTTCAAAATTAAATACAGAATTATTTTGTGATGCATGTACATACACTGATAAACTAACGGACTGATTGAATGTTAGTGGAAAATTAAAGTAGTGAGAATTTAAAGTAGGAGAGTTTACTTTCTAGAAGCCCCATAGTTCAAGAAAAGAAAGAAAAAAGCACACAATATAAAAAGTTCTCCTAGTGGATTATATACTGACGAAATGATTAAATACATTAATTTGTAAAGTTAATTAGTTAACTTTCTACTCTAATGAAACTTTTTCAAAGATTTAACACGAACCTGGCATACGGGTGGACGAACACAAAACCCTTTGTAAACCGAGCCAGTAAGATTAGAGCTTGCCAGATCAACACAAAGCTTTCCAGTTCTGCTTGCATCATGCACCAGGACAGACTGTGGGTGGTTCACGGGTGTGATGTCTGAGACTACTGCAAATCAAAAACGAGAGTAACAGAGGGAAAAAACTAGTATCAAAAAAGTGACAAAAAGAAATAAAACCGACCGAACTATTCTTCTTGAGCACCTGTTACTCAAACACATTTCCTCATTTGTTGAACAGGGGAAGTCAATAGACACTCAGCCAACCAAACAAAACCTATCACTGCCTGACTCACGCAATTACATGCAAGACTTCCTTCATTCTCCATGTCAGTCAGCAGATAACAAGTTTTATCTCCAATGCTGGCACAAGTTTTTACCCATCTAGAATGTGACATCTGTACTGACACAATTAGTCTGAGATCGGGACAAATCGCACATCGGCTTGATTAAATCTGGCTGGCTGAAACAGGGTCTGGCAGAGTACATCGTACATTCGAAACGCACCCGCCATCCTTTATAAATCAGATTGAGACCTCTTTAACCCGTTGAGAGATGCCCGCGTGACCCCGACAGATGCCTATTGGTTCAGCTGGCGAGAGCTAACGAGCATGTGGGCGCAAGTCGATGAAGATGATGATGGCGTGGAATTGACGCCAAGCCCGTCGGGCACCCCCACAGCTGTGCGGCACCCAGGACAGGTGCCCGGACCGTTACTGGTGAATCTACTCTGCAAGCAGCAAAGTGATATTGATTGAGCTTCACACTGCCATTTAGTGGTTCATTGAACAAGTATGAAAATAAATATGCCATTTTGTCTATACAAGCCGTTCATTAATATTCCGCGAGGGAGAAGGGTAAATGGGTTTACCCAGGGTGGCGGCGGGCAGACACCTGCCGTCTGTCTGTGTTAGAGTTTATTTCACTCCAGAGAGTGAGAAGAAAACACAATGACAGCCGTAGGCATCTGCCCGATAACAGAAAAAGTCAATTTTTGTTTGGAAGGAGGGTTTGCCAAGCTCTGTAACATGATCTCCTACACAAATTAATCCGCCGTGGTTTCATGATGGCTCTGGCAAGGCAGGGATATTGAGCTGTGCTGTAAAAAAGTATCTGTTTGAACCCACACGCAGCATTAAACTGAGTTGATTGAGTCGGTCAGAGTCCAGATAGTCAAAAATACAAATCAGCAAGGAATTGATTTGAATTCTGTTCTGGTCTGCTCTCTGTGGTAAGATGGAGAAAAGAAAAATGCTTCCATTTTCCACCATGTAAACCATTTCAGACCTCTCCAAATTATTCTAGTGACTTGCTACATCCAGCAAGTCTTTCAGCTGGGCCAACTGCATTTCTGTGAGTTGAATTTTAGCCATTATGGCAACAGTCCGTTAACATTAGCTCAATCAGAAATTCTATGCTGAGTGAATGGAAAGGTTTTAGTTCACCTAGCAGTGTTGTTGGTGGAATGTTTAAATTGCAGCAATGGTTTATTTCTTAAAGGGATACTCCACCCCAAAGTGAAAATGTAAGAACTTACCCCCATGTTGTTCCAAACCTGTAAAAGATTTGTTCGTCTTCAGGACACAATTTTAAGATATTTTGGATGAAAACAAGGAGGTCCAAAAAAGTATGAAAGATGTCATCATAGTAGTCCATCTCCCATCAGTGGTTTAACAATAACGTTATGAAGCGACGAGAATACTTTTTGTAAGCGAAGAAAACAAAAATAATGACTTTATTCAACAATTCAGTTGTCAACAGTCTCCTCTGTATCTCTCCACAGCACTCAAACTGCCTACTCTCTTCTGTGTCAGCTCCTCCACAATGATGCACTGTTTCTACATGTATTTAGCTTTGATTTAAAAGAAAACGTACATATATATATATATAGCGTTTTCCACGCGTTTTCAGGCACGATATGTGAACGGCCCCTAAGGCGCTCGCTCACTCAGTATGCGATGAAGGCTCGTTGCAAAATGGCTAATGCGTTTAACAGACCAGAAATAAAAGATCCTCCAATAACCAACAGGTCTGGTGTTTGGGTGCACTTTGGATTCCCTTTAAGCTATAAGAGAGTGGTGGATAAAAAAACAATGGTATGTCGCATCTGCTACATGACAATAGGGTACATCAGCTGCAATACAAAAAAAAAAAAAAAAAACAACACCAGCGGGAATACTTGAAACATCAACTCATTTACGCCGACATCACCTTAGTGTGTCAGTATCTGGGAAAAGACGAAAAAAAGGAGAAACATACACGCAACAAACTATCCCCGCAGCATTTAGACCGACATTTCCAACTGATTCAAACAGGGCAAAAGGGCTTCATTTACGTTATAGCCGCAGATATGAGACCTTACTATTTACCATTCATTCTGTCATCACCATTATAGCTTACAGGAATCCAAAGTGCACCCAAACACCCAGACATGGGGACTTGTGACTTGGTGACTTGGACTCGAGTCGACTCGAGTCGCTATTTTTAGGACTTGAGACTTGACTCGGACTTGGAAGTTAAAGACTCGGGACTTGACTTGACTTGAGACACGATGACTTGAATGACTTGAGTGTTAATCACATCATGTTTTCAGTTTGAATATAAAATATATAAATTATTTTTTTCAAAAAAAAGTTGATTACTCAGCTGGAGCGCAGGCTGAGAATAGCGTCGTGACTGGATCAGGACACTATCATCAGTCATGCCCTCTCTACCTTACACACACCACGCCCACTTAAATCAGATATCACATCACATCAACATGTCAGCCTGAGAGGTACCGAGGGTCCTCGCCTTTGTCTTCAATAGTTCGCGCCTAAAAACGCGTGGAAAACGCTAGTCGCGCCGCTTTCTCCTTCTTTCCAAAGCGCTCGGACAGAAGTGCTCCTGGGGCGTCTGTCGTTGCTAAGCATCCATGACACGCTCTCTCTCAATGAAGACGCTGAAATTTCAGCAAAGTATAAATGGATTTGCAGCACTAAAAATCGCTCGCAGTAGCTCTGCTACTAAATTCGTTTCAAAATGGCAATCCATATACAGCTATGAACAGCTGTTCCTTCATTTTAGCTGAGCTTTCAACGTTGATACGGGAAAGGATGAAGCTGATTGGTTAGTTATTGTCACATGACCTGCGGTGCGCTTGCGGCATTCTGAAAAGTTTAGATGTTTTTAACTCGATGCGATGCGGTGCGACGCGCGCGCGATGCTTCCATTATGAGCGCGCATACCGCGCGCCTACATTGGAAATAACAAACTTGCGCGCGCAAAAGACGTGATGTGAACGGCCCTGAATATTTTGTTACCTTGTCTTTCTCATAGAGCAAAACAATTAATCAGAAAAACTAATGTAGCTGCCGCGATTACCCAATCATGAGAAGTGCATATATATACATTACAGAATATAAATATGACGTATTTTAAGTTGTTTCATACTTTTTTGTTATGTACAGTACAGACCAAAAGTTTTGACACACCTTCTCATTCAAAGAGTTTTCTTTATTTTCATGAATATGAAAATTGTAGTCACACTGAAGGCATCAAGGGCTATTTGACCAAGAAGGAGAGTGATGGGGTGCTGCACCAGATTACCTGGCCTCCACAGTCACTGGACCTGAACCCAATCCAGATGGTTTAGGGGTGAGCTGGACCGCAGACAGAAGGCAAAAGGGCCAACAAGTGCTAAGCATCTCTCGGGGAACTCCTTCAAGACTGTTGGAAGATCATTTCAGCTGACTACCTCTTGAAGCTCATCAAGAGAATGCCGAGTGTGTGCAAAGCAGTAATCAAAACAAAAAGTGGCTACTTTGAAGAACCAAGAATATTACATATTTTTGGTTGTTTCACACTTTTTTGTTATGTATATAATTCCATATATAATTCCACATGTGTTAATTCATAGTTTCGATGCCTTCAGTGTGAATCTACAATTTTCATAGTCATGAAAATAAGAAAACTCTTTGAATGAGAAGGTGTGTCCAAACTTTTGGTCTGTACTGTACATAACAAAAAAGTATGAAACAACTGAAAATACGTCATATTTATATTCTATACTCTGAGAGAGAGAGAGAGTGTGTGTGTGTGAGAGAGAGAGAGAGAGGAGAAATGTAACAGTTTAATGTTGTATGTAAACTGTTTGAGAGAGAGAGAGAGAGAGAGGGGTTCAGAGAGGAGTCTGTTGGATGTTTAGCTGTTATTTGTTTTATGGACTCAATGTTGAAAATTTAAAACATTTCAAACACTGTTGGCAGAAGTGAAAAATAAATAATTTTAGGAAGTTACAATTTTGTTTGATTCCATGATGTATTTTACTGAACATGAGTATTTACAATGCAAATCCAAATTATTTTAATTTACTGACAGTTACTTATATCTTGTCTTTTAACTTTATTAAGATCAGATTCTGCAGGTAAAATAACAATATTAAGGTGACTTGACTTGGACTTGACTTGACATAGCTTGTGACTTGACTTGACTTGACTTGCCCAAGAAAAAAATACTTGGGACTTACTTGAGACTTGAAGGTTAAGACTTGAGACTTACTTGAGACTTGCACATGTGTGACTTGGTCCCATCTCTGCAAACACCAGACCTGTTGGTTATTGGAGGATCTTCTATTTCTGGTCTGTTAAATGCATTAAACATTTTGCAACGAGCCTTCATCGCATACTGAGTGAGCGAACGCCTTAGGGGCCGTTCACATATCGTGCCTGAAAACGCGTGGAAAACGCTAGTCGCGCCGCTTTCTCCTCCTTTCCAAAGTGCTCGGGCAGAAGCGCTCATGAGGCGTCTGTCTTTGCTAAGCAACAATGACGTGCTCTCTCCATGAGACGCGGAAATTTCAGCAAAGGATAAATGGATTTGCAGCTCTAAAAATCGCTTGCAGTAGCTCTGCTACTAAATTTATTTCAAAATTGCAATCCATATACAACTATGATCAGCTGTTCCTTCATCTTGGCTGAGCTTTCAACGTTGTTACTGGAAAGGATGAAGCTGATTGGTTAGATTTTGTCACATGACCTGCTGAAAAGTTGAGATGTTTTTACATTTTGCTGTATCTAAAACGTACCGAACCGAACCGTGACATCAGTGTATCGTATCGAACCGAACCTTGAATTTTGTGAACCGTTACACCCCTAATATATATATATATATATATATATATATATATATATATATATATATATATATATATAATTGTTCATTAACTATGATATTGTGTAGTTATCTCCTGTTATTTCTCTATTTTCAGTATTTCTCTATTTTCAATGTGTTTAAAGGGGTCATATGATGCTTTTTTTAAAGATCATTATTTTGTGTATTTGGTGTAACAGAATGTGAACATGCTTTAATTTTTTTTCAAAAACAAATTATTTTTCAAATACTGTAAATTATTGTAGGCCCTCTATGCCCCGCCTCTCTCAAGTGCGTTGTTTTCTACAAAGTCCCTCCTTCTGACAAGCACAATCTCCTCTGAACTGACCTTTTCCTTTCGCCTATACACACATCATCTCCCTGATATGGCTGCTTAACACTAACTGCAGTTACTGAAACTACGCCTTCTTTCTTTGTTTGAACATTTGGGCGGCATTACGCAAATACTGTATTTCCACATAGTGATGTAGGTATGTGGGGGTGTGTTTGAATGAGTTGTTTTAGGGGGGCGTGGCAGAGTCTTAACCTTGATAAAGAATATATGTTTGGTTTTTAGACTTTAGTCTTTGCAACTTCAGGGATCTTATTTATGCACAATCAGCTTTTAACACTCCAAAGTGAAAGGAAAATGCATCATACAACCCCTTTAAGTGCATGTGTGTCAGAAATCTAAATAAAGGCTGCTCAGAGCCGTAGATGAGTGACATTGAATTTCTCACATACATCAGCTCTGAATCCCACACAATGTCTGAACATACCGAAGCTCCATCTGACAGACCGACTGTGCTAAAATTGAATCTTTAATAATCTTTATGTAATTTGATATTTTCACAATCATTAAAATCCAGCAGACCAGGATGCAGAACACAACATATGCTGGTGACCAGACTTCTATGGTCAGTCTTTCAAGCCAGAAATGGAGCTGTGATGTAACATGCATATTCATTAAAAAATAAATATATATCAAAACATATTTTATCTTTCACAGATAAAACATGTGAGATAAATAAAACAACAGCTTTTTGGCATTGCGGTATGAATATTTATTTAAGTTCCTTTCAAGGGTTGCCAGCATTTGGACCATTTTACACAAGTTCATTATCTGTTCAGAATAATGCATCACAGGCCATGAAAGTCCATTTTAGAATAAACTCAATGAACTTGCAAAACAGCAATATGCATGACTATGGCTCCATAAAAGGCTCAGAGATTGCAAATATTCTGAAGTATAGTCGCTTGCTAAGCATGCTAAGCTACAACCGGAGAATATACCCCAGTAGTCCAATTCAGCTGTGTTTATTGCTATTGCGCTCTTAACTGCTGTTCGCGGATGTTTATTATTGCAGTACCACTAATGGCCATAATACCACTTGATGGTTTAGATTTTTCTCCAACATCCTCGTACGTACAACCCACAGCATGAGCTCTGTAGAGTTAATCCTGCTCCAATCAGGTCTGCAGACTTGGCCTGGAGTCCATCAGTCGGCCCAAGGCTAAGCAGAGCTCGGGCATCACCATAGCACGGCAGCCCGCCAATGGCAACCAGTCTCTGGCTGGATTCCGGGGAAACGTTCCCCCTCTGCTTGGCTGGATTTAAAGGTTATCTCATCTGATCATTCTCACTCTGTCTCCCCAGAGAGTGGCAGCCAGACCCTCCACAGGTGTGTGAATGAAAACGATAAGAGGAGAAGAGAACACCGTGAAAACACTTGAGGGCCAGAGAGCTTCAGGTTCAACTTTGATATGGAAATAATTAACTGGCCTTTTCCACCTCCATCAAAACTGATGTTCACTCATGCTTTTATGCATCAGTGAGAGACGGTTATATTTCAAGACAACACTGAAGGCCATCATAGGAACATGTAAACAGAATCCACAGGTTTTTAAGCACTCTTCACAGCCTTAAGTGTCTCTCCTCTTATTAATTACTCACACGGGGCTTGATCTTCACATCGAGGAGTTGTTTTACTCTTAAGGCCTTTAGTGGCATCGATTAGGTGCTTCTGGGATGTGCACGCCACTAGTCTACAATTTGGGGTCCATTCCTCACCCCCAGCTCATTAACACTTAATTAACTGACGTACTATAAATACACATTACATACATGTATGATTGTAATCAGACTTTGCGCATAATGCCAAACCTAGTCTCTCAATTTTTGAGGAACAAGAAGATTATATTATTATTATAAAATATCCATTATCCTGGCAAATACAGGAGAAAAAATCCCATTCACTTCAATCATAATTATTGTATGATAGTTTAGCTAAAGGTTGATTAAAAAGCCACAGACCTTTCAGATATCTCAAGTTAATATTTGAAAACCGAAGAGTGTGTAATCCTTGGCATAATAGCAAAAATCCACAATTTTTTTAAGAATTACATTTGAAAGACCTTTGTCCACAATAATTAAAATGATTGTCTGTGATGCATGCTATATGAGAAGATTCCAGTCAGAGGGGAATGATGACTGTGTCGTCTCATTAGTGGCAGTGGCCCATGGCAAATGAACTCATTACAATTTACTCCCTTAATAGGGCACAGTACAACTTAATCAAATGCTGCAAATCCAATAGACCAATTAAGTACAAAATGAAGCAACTGATTTATAAATTTCCTGCTGAAATCAATACTTCAGCTCTAAATGTGAATATTTGCTGTTTCACAAAAGCACAAACCGCTGACTTTATTTACTGACAGCGGGCACAATTATTTGTTGTCTCAAGGCTATGGCACTGACATTATAAGCAGCAAACAAAAGAGACCTAATGCAATTGGGCTGAAATGAGCATTTCTGTGCCAACGCAGGCATTTAATTGTCGCCTAAACGTTCTTTGAACCAGCCACCGCGCAACATAATGCTGTTTTGAGATTATTTGTGTACTTAGTTTACGGAGTCACGGTATGGAAGTTTATTGCATTGTAAAGCATTTTACTACCTGTTTGAGGAAACTCTACGAGCTAAATAAATTGAAAGAAGGAGTGCTTTTACATCACAATATCAAAAGCTGCACACGTATTTTTAAATAATGGATTCTGCTCCGCTCTAACAAAGGCACATGCAAATGTCCCCACATTCATCTACACAAAAATAACGCTCCTCGATATCTGCCAAACACATTCAGTCATTGATGATACACTAATTTACACACAAATAATGGCCTACTGTTGTATCTACGCTGCAATGAGGCACATGCAGGGCTCACATGCTCAGGAGGGTTTAATTATTACTCAGTGTAATGATGATGCATGCCATGTTTCGGGATACAGCACACCACACACACACATTGCTGAAGGATGGAGAAGTCCCTCTCCAAATACTATACAAAGAGTGATTACACGCACAAACACACACACTTTCTAGCTAATTTCTGCCTGGTGTACAATAACACCATTCATCAACCTGACTAAGATTAGTTACTTCTCACCCCAGTCCCTGTTTATGATAATTAAATCAATGTACGTGCAACTAAAGCTTCTACGAATCTCATACAGGTGTTTAATGAAGACTTGGGTCGTGCATTAGCAACCAAATCTGATTCTCTAAAATGACAAAATAATATTTTCAAAATCTATTCAGAAGCCTAATAAAATGTTGACAATTAAAAAAATTTGAGTGATTTTTACTTTTGAAATTGTACAAAAATAAGTCTTTTGACATGTAATAACTGTCTATAACCTGTGATTGCTCATTTGAAAGGTTTAAGACCAAGATAAAGCCAGATCTATCTAAACAAAAAAGGTTTTCCTATCAGCAAGATAGCAGTTTTCAGTACTACATTCTGAATTCGCCTCAGGTTCTCTGTGAAGACAGTCACATTAGCAAAACTTAGGAGAAGTTTTGTGGAAAAAGTAGGTCTATTGTTCATTGTCAATTGTGTAATGATGCATGAAGCACCGCTTAGGTCACTTCCAAACCAATCAGCTTGATATTGCTAAACGCAGTGAATTTAGGTGTTAAAAGTTGAATCATGCATGTGGATTTTTTCACCGCACATATACTAATTGCATGAATTCCTACTAAGAGCACAGCAATTTGCCCCTGCAAAATTACTCTCATACACAGGTAAATGGAGCTGCGTCTTAGAGTAGCTATAGGATGTACAGTACTAGTTACTATAAAAATAGGAATAATCTAACCAAATAGTTGAAAGTAGCAAATATGAAAAGGCATTCTCAACCCATTTCACCTAAACACTATGTTTGCTATTATTGAGAGTCAGGGGTATGCAAATGTCATTATATGATATCTTTGCCATAACTTGTAATACATTAATGTTAGCATAACATAACTATGCAAACTATTGGCAAGACCTTAGAAAGAAATCTACAAGAGTAGCCTAAGTATAACCCTTAAACATGATTACCCCCTTCCAGATAAACCCTTCCCAATCACATAAAAACAGTTAAACCTCTGTTCAAAAGTTTGGGACTGGTAATTGTTTTTAAAAGAAGTCTCTTATTCTTATCAGTGATGAGTCATACGTGGAGACCAGGAACATTCGATCTTGTGTTCAGCTACAGAAGCCATCAACAACATGACATCCTGAGAAGCATTTGCCATTCTGGATTCAAGTAAAAGTGATGGTAACTGAAAATGGACACAAGATAGAAAGACATACACGACAGCAGGAGCAGGAAACAACGGGTCAACATCAAAAAAACATGACCTCTCCTCACCTCCATCCATCAGTCAACTCGCATGCATAGCACGCTGTTCTCTCTCTATTTCCCTCCTCTCTTCTCTTTTGTACTCTTGCACACGCCAGTCAAAATGACTGACACAAACCATATATATCTCATTACCCGATCTGCACTGTACTGTTCTGCTGTGCTCTCTCAATCATCTAGATTCGGCTAGGTTATACCTCCTGTCACTGCTCGGAGAAAGACACATGGACACAAACACCGAAGAATTTACAGCATTGGGCCAGAAAGTCAGGCAAATAAAGTAACCGTAATGGAGAAAAGGGAGATGAGAGGAGGCCCGGGAACATACACTCCCCACTTACAATTAACAACCTCAACACTGCCAAAAACAGCAAAAAAGAGAATAGAGCAGAAGCAACTGGATCTGTTTTCCAATTAGATCGATTTCCTCTTAATTCTGCCATGTCAGGATGGAAATTATGTGTCTAACATATTCCATCTGTCTGTCTGTCTGTCAATCTTTCAGCCTTGTCAAATAACAGTGGACAAACACTGCATCTATTGAGATAATTAGATGCATGTTACAGTGATTTGACCATATTTTTAAACATTTGATTAGAAATACAGAAGTGGTAAAACAGAACTACGTCCTTTGTAACAGTGTAACAAAGTCATGATGAAACAGAAGTCTCCTTATTTGTATTCTAATGTACATCAGAGTATAACAGATTATCATAAAAGCAAAAAAAATAATAATAAATAAATTGGGCAGGGATCTCTCCGTTAGTTGTGTTATTGGATTTGGATATGAGAGTGGTAACCTTAATATTCATAGGTGAACGGATGTTTAAAATGGGCAACTGTACAGTATTTGTTTTCCGGCTCCACAGCAGTTCAGATGCATTTGTCCTCAGGTTTGCACACACTTTAATCCATCACTTTCTTATCAACACCGAAATAACATTGGATTCCCGCTTGCTTTGGGAACTTTTCTTAATGTTGCTGCTATTGTAGTGGGGACCCGACACATTTCACCATGAGTTGTTATCTCTACGACCCACAGGAATTGTTGTTTTTACCACATCTGGAATAGATTTGTTGCTTAAGGCGAGACACTGCAGGTGAATAGGGGAAAAAAAATAACTAATAGTTATAACCTTACTTACCCAGTTGATTGATTACCTTGATTATTGCAAAGATTTTTTGTATTATAAGTTTTCAAAAATGTTATGTTTAAATATGCAAATGAGGCATTATTTAATGAAATATGTGCTAATTTGCATAAATTTGTAGTGCAAAAATCTGAACACTAGATGAAGTCAGTTTCAAATTTTTTGTTTAATTTTTTTGACATATTAGAGTCAAATGATTTTACAGAGGGAATTCTGGTTATCTTTTTTTGTCACTCCATAATTCAGAAAATACTTTGAACAGCCAGAAAACAATATATTTTCACAATTTTGGTGGAAATAAAATGTTGTATATAATCCAGGAAAATATATATGAACAAATCCCTCTGTAAAAACCTTCAGAATATAGACAGGAATAAAAATGTCAAGTTTGGTGTGTGTAAGTGCTACTGAAGTGGAGATTTATGGCTCAGTGTTGAAGAAAAAACTCATTTTGAGAAAACGGCCTTTAAAAATATGTTTTGTAATTGAAATCTATTGACACAAACAGATAAAGTGTTATAAAAGAAACACTTAACAGTGTCTTTTAGATGTTTTCCTTCCACTAATTTGAAAAAGCACTTTATGAAAAACCAAAAAGCCCAAAATCTCAAAATTGACAGGTGCTTGAAAAAACAGTGTTTTTGCCTGCAGTGTCTCACCTTAAAGCGAAATTGTATAAAATTTAAAATAAGTATTATATTAAGTTTATTTTTCTTACTCCTGCCAATAGTTTTTTCTTCTTGTTTTAAGCATAAATCCAACAGTAATACACTAACGGCTGTTTAGTAAGCCGGCACATTAATATAGAATTCAGCTGTTGTGACAGGTGTGCAGATCAGCTGTTTACTGCAGCTTTGAATGAGTCTTTGCAATAGATTTTAGGACTGGAACTATCCGTTCTATAATATTTATTTGGCAACATATCCTAGATGTCTTTTATCATGGTTTATGCAATATCATTCCAATACAGGAAGGTTCTGACGTTTCAGAACATGGGAAAAACAGCACACAATGAGTTTATAAGTGTGTCCTGCTGCCCATGGACACAATGTGTTCTCTCTCTCTCTAATTGAAAAAGAAAATACAAATAAAATCAAGGACTTCTAGAGTTCTTTTTCACTCCCTGGAATGTTCTGTACAATCAGTCTGCACACTGAAAGCACCATGGCAACAAGAGGACTGTAATACAGAAGTTCAAGGACTCCTTGTTCCTATAACATTTTAATTACGTCGCTGATGCTTGCTTCAGAGATGTTTGTGAGCTGCACTGACTTAAACATGTATGAGTTTTACCCTCCAACCATTCCGATCTCCCTCTCAGTTCCAGCTAGACTAGGATAAATTAATGTAAATTCCCCCCTGAAAGACACCAAGATGAAAAAAAGAATCTATTTTAGATAGAAATAGAGAGGCAATTGGGCAGCAAAAAGGAAAATGGGCATGGGGACAATCCAAAGCTTGTTAAAATTCAGCTGTAAATTAAAAGGGATACTTCACGCAACAATAATAATTGCATTACTCACTCACCCTCACATTGTTACAAACTTTTATTTATATTTTAGATTATATAGTATATTAAAGCAAAGGATATTTACTATGTGAATAATTATATATATATATACACTTTGTAATACCACACGAAACAGGAGAAAATACCACCACTGTAACACAAACTAACAGAATCAATTAAATTCAAATCGAGCTTACATACTTATCAGACCAATGGAAGAAACAGACTAGACACACTTGAACTGAGGACTTAAATTAATCATCAACCATAGAAACAAACAGGGAGCGAACCAATGAGAGCAGAACTAAACAAAATAATTAGAAACTCTAAAATCGCAACAGTCCATATGTTATAAAGTGCAACAGTCGGGTTCTGGAAATAAAACATTTTCATTTTCACCATAGAAAAACCTTTTAAAGCAAGACCTGTTGAGAGCTCTGAGGTTGTTAATGGATGGTACAGTATGTGCTTATTTTCATTTTATTGTCATTTGCAATACTTCATAGGATTGTACTTCTTTTCCTCACTAAAGCTATTAATTACAGCTGTGTCAGATTATATTTTTGAAAAAAAAAAAAAAGAATAGAAATAAAAATAATCCCTGAACCAACACAACTGAAAAAGAGAGCAGGCACATATGCACTCTATTGGGAAGTCTAGTCACCCTATATGAATGTCCAGTTGCATCTTTTTTTTTTTTATTTTTTTTTATAACCTATAGGTGTTTAAAGAGCTCTACAATGACACACAATGGACTTGACAAAGTGTGGGGTCCGTTGTTACAGCAGAATCAGCTCTCGCAGCCTTTGTAAAAGTCCTAGCCCATGCAAAATCCCCACTGCATTAAAACCTCCAAACATTAGACCCCAGGCGCAACAATAGAGCAGGCGCCTCTGCACATCTCCCTGTGAGAACTGTTTTATCCATTTCTCTGGCAGATTACCTAGGGATTAATCTCCCATTCCAGACACACAGTGGGAATGCTAATGTCAGTCTAAGATGGAATACATTTGTGTCCGTAATGCTGACGGTGCGCCACTTACAGAAGCCAGTGTCACAGGTTCTGGTGTTAGTTCTGGTCTTTGTGTAATCTGCCCGGGCCTGCTGGGTTTGAACACAATAGAAAGAGAGAGAGAGAGAGCAAGAGAGATGTTGGAGTCTATCCTGGGACTGTCTATGATTCCAGTGATTTTCTCTGTCTTGAAATGAAGAGAATTAATGAGGGGTGAACACACACACATGCATACCAGAAAACTTCTGAATTAGTGGATGGGATGTCATGCGGAAAAAAAGCAATCAAATCAGCGTCTGTCATCTTGTTTTGCTGCTGACAAAACATAATAAATGGTTTTGATTGTGGTTTATAACCCATCCAAAACCACACGCTACTCTACGAACCACTGACACAACCATATATTAATATTCATCATTTAGTTAATTACGGACGGACACTGTCTCAGAACCTCCACAACATTCCTGCCAGGCGCTGAGACAACATTTTCGCTCCATCCGAGCTGCAAGCGAGAAGCTCATTATCAGTGGGCCGGAGTAATTAAAGGCCTGATAAGTGACTGGACGGTTCAAACATCAACACTTGCAAATCTGTAGCTGAAGCCCAGATAGAGACCTGATTGGATATATCAGTTATCAGCAGTGGGTTTGATCCCTGCCCAAGCTTCGGAGAAGCCTGAAAACCCGTGTCCACGTTAATCACTCCCCCCAGCAGCTGAAATCACGATTAGGTGCTTTTAGGGGAGATACTGTTAATCACTAACAATCAACACATCAAATGTGTTTTAAGCCTTCCTGTAGCTAATGAATCACCACTTTAAAGTCAAGCAAAAAAATCATTTATTTGCTAAATTAAATGGTGCAGGGAAATTTTAAGCACTTTTCGAATGGTATTCGTTTTCCACATGCGGTTTCATGTACAGTTATTAAAAGAGGATGTCTGTGAATTCAAATAGTGATTCGGATGGGATTCGGATTTAGGATTATGTTAGACATCTGAAATCAATCTAATCATGAAATTAGCATTTGTTTTTTTCTATATGGATATATATAGAAACTGCATTCAGCCATGCTTGTTATCATACTTGGAGTTGTGTTGAACAAGTGACCGACTAAACGAATAGAAATACATATTTACCATATCTCCTCTGGGAAAATAAGAATATTAAATTTAACCATTAACAAAAATCTAGAGAGAAAAAAAAAGAAGCTAACTACTTTCTTCTTAATAACTTTAATAGCTGAAATTTCCAAAGTTCTTATCCAGAGAAAGCTAATGGGATGAACTGCATGGTCGCACAGCACACTGATAACAGCACAGGCCTAGAGCTAGTTTATCAGTTCACCGATACAAGCACAATAATGAAAGAAATTATAATTTTAATCATCATAACGCTACTCCTAAACCTAACAATCACACAAAACATTGTTAATAGGTGACCTACTTTCAGTTCACAATCCTCCAGGTCTTTAATAGTAACAAGCAACTATCTGCCTATAGTGCTTACTAGACTAGCTGTTTAAATAATAAGCCATTCAGAAGGACTGCTTATGATCCATACTGACATATAGTGTCATTGTTGCAAAATGGCTCTGACTGCCTCAAGCAAGCAAACAATTAACCTCATGCACCCAGAGCAGGGATCCAATGGGATCACACAGAGAGTCAAATCTTTCCCAGCATTTATTAAATTTTTGTATTAAATCAAAGAATTAGAAAAGACGACATCTCTTCAACCATGGGAAGGTGATTAGATTTTGAATATTGCTTTTGCTTCTTTATTTGAGTTGTGCCTTGTAATCCCCTTCACTGGATGTGTGTGTACACAGGAGTTTGTTTGTTTTTCACTAAAGCTAATAAAAGTGCTAAATGCTAAACACTTTGACTAGTGTTAATGAGTGTAAGAGCATCTCTTCATTCTTGCTAATGGCTCCCATGCGAATGCACGTTACCACGCATCTCGTATTACTTTGAGAAACAAAATGATCTCAGAATGCTCCACTGAGCTGAGAAAACTCTGAAATCGGAAAGTTTCAAAACATCAGTCTCTGGGCACACTGCTCAGATTTTCTCTGGCAAGAGTTTTTCTGGCAAAGGGGGCATTCTGGGTCATGCGTAATAAGGGAGGGCTGATGTTTTTGGAGAAAGCCATATGCTAGCATTCTCATCCATTTATTTGAGCCAACCACCAGAGCAGTAAATGCCATGTGATTTATCCATAACAACTAAATGCAGCAGACAGAGGGAAAAATACAGGTACTTTTCATGCTGTAAAAAGCATTAGTTTAAATTAAATTAATACAAGCTTTAGGGCTGTTGATAATTTTAACAAAACAACAACAAAATGTAAACCGAATATATATATATATATTAGCTAGTATCATCAATACAAATACTAATTCTGGCGCCTTTTTATCTCCCCAGAGGATAAAATGAGTAATTATAGCCATTAAAATTCAGTACAACTGATAGCCAGGCCTTAAATGCAAATAAATAATTACAATAATGAATTAAAGTTCATTAAAATTAATTAAAATAAAACTTTAATGTGAACAACATTAACAATATTCTACTAAATAGATAAATGTATTTGCTGAGTGATCTGCAACATTATGTTAAAACAGTCTTGCTTAATTAAAATGCTTCTGAAGAACATTTGTTCAAGACTTGTTTTCCTTTTCACTGATGCATTAACACACACACACACACACACAAACAACATTTAAAACATTAAACTGGAATCATTTAAAGCACCTTGGGCATAAGCAAACCCCATTTTTTTACACTCATGGGCAATTCAGCATGCAGCAAAATGACAGATTTTTGAAAGATCTTTATACATGTCTGCATTTCTGTAGGTATTACATAAAAATCGCATTAAGTGTATGTACTACATATGGAGTAATTGCATAATGCAATAATCATATGGCATGAATTTACAGTAAATTGCTGGCCTTCAGTTAGTGTTATCCATACAAATTCTTTCAACATTATTATTATAGACAGACATTTTTTTAATTAATTTTCAGCTGTTCAGAGTTTGTTTATTGTTCATCATTTAAATGACTTGAATCGTGCCTTTGTCACGACTTCCGAGAGAAATTCCGTAATCCGCTTTTTATTCAGCCCATCAGCTGTAGCTCAAGTTCCAGATTTAGACATGACACCTAGAGAGTAATATCACATAATCACGTACAAAGTGAAGTAAAAAAGGCAAATAAGTGATCTATCGGTGATATGTGCTAGCAGTGTACAACCTGCTAATGTCAAAGCTTTGCTCCGTTACCTTAACATCTATTTTTCCCCATTATGCCATCAGGGTTGAAGAGGCTTTGATCTGAAGATCCATAGGGAGGGTCATCTCTTCACAGGAGGAGTATATTACACAACTGGATCACTGATAGAGCTAGAAGCTGTGATGATTGTTCTAGGGCGAAAGGTCTTATCTTTCCCATTAGTGTGAAAGTGGGCTGTAAAAGATGTGCTGGGGTCATTTCCATCTCTTGGGGAGCTGCAAGGAACTATTAATGTATATCCGCATCAGAAAGTAAAGAAGACATTTCCTGATGCACATATCAACAAGCTACAATATCAATTAATGCATGATTACAGTGTGGAAAGTACTGCGGAAAAGGAAGTTGAAGCTAAAAGTGAGATAGGAAACTGAGGATGATGGTACCCCTTGAAGGTGGTAAAGCATAGTTGGCGCCCAAGTCAGAGTCTGTCCTTTCTGTCAGGTCATAGGGTGTCCATGTCTGTCGTCTTATTCATGACAGTATTAAAGCTGAGCAGATAAAGGGAATATGAGGCTATCAGTTTGGATTATCCAGCTCTGAGAGGACTGGTGTTATCAGTCTGCAGCCAAAGGGAAGCTGTTGTGGTCTTTGTTGTGCCATGCTGACTTGACTTCAGAGAAGGCTGTTTTATAAGACTTTATATTTTATTAAATTTTTTGCTGAATGTTATCAAAAGGAATGAGTGTGAGGAAGAGATAGAAAGAGGAAGTTGACTCGAAATTAGACTTTTGGCTAAAACAGCTTTGACCTGAAAAAAACACATTTGCATTTCTAGAAGAAAGTGGTCCTACTGTATTATGCTTTTTCACTTTTTCAGCTTTAGTTGGTCTGTAATGTTGCTGTTTGATCATCTGCAAAAGATCTGCAAAGTTACAAAGCTCAAAGTCCAATTCAAAAGGCGATATTTTATTTAACAGAAATCATATTTCTAAAGCTACAATGAACGACTCGTTTGGACTGCAATGCATATTTAGGGGATTTGTGATATCACAAATATCGACAAATGGGACGAGACCTGGTTGAGCTGCACTAGAGAAGGCAACGAATGTTATATGTTGGAGGCACGCTAGTTTTTTTTAGAGTGGTTATAATCATCCGGGTTTAAATCACGCTCAATTTGATTTGATTTTTACACTGAATCTCGCAGCAGGTAGCTATGGTAAGGGGCATGACATTTCCCGACCAGGTGTAGAGTGCTGCCAATCACAACACATTGCACATTTGCTCACAGCTGTGCAACATGAAAAATAGAAAAGTGGGGTAATAAGGCTGAAATTATTTTCTAAGTTTGCTTATATTCTGCACATTAAGAAAACTATGGATAAGAAGAAAAAAGTAGTCATTATTTATAATTGAGCAATTTTTAAATGGCAGAATGAACTAGTTTTGGTCTGTCAGTTTTGGTGCTTAAAACTTTCATTACATTTCAATTTACTATCTCATATAAGCAGGTGTACTGCCTTTTATTCAGTAAAACAATATCACTTCTATCAGCCTATCTATTTGTGGACATCAGAAAAACATTTTAATGTGCACAATATACTACAAGGTATGACACTCCGACTCAGATGAAACGGTTGAATTTGCTCTGAGATAAAACAGAATAAATGTACCTACAGACCGGAGCATACATACACAATCTGCTGTTGCTCTTTTGCAAAATTGATTACAAAATTAGATTTGCACAGTGGAAACAACAAGGACTCATTCAAAAGCCCAAATCTATTGAGCAGACTGATGTGAATCTATTGATCTTGTTTTCTTTATAAGCTTTAACAAGTAAAGTGAACGAACAAAAAAGAGATAGAGGGAAAAAAAATCAAACTGCAATTCAAGGTGATCTCCAATAGCATCTATTTAACTGGCTAAATGCAGCCACTATCCTCTCTTCTCACCAAAATATCCCAGGAGTGTCCTCGGAGTAGACCTTGAGTAATTGTAGCACAGTGTTTCTAACCGTGCTGAAAACCAGGCTTTTAAAAAAAACTTAAGCTTAAGTAATTTGGCCTGAAACCATGACAGCCCTTCAGTTATGCTGCAGCCATCCTGGAATGATATGAATGTTTATTTGTGCTTGTGAGACAGTTTGTACTATACTTTGGAGAAAGAATGTAACCAGATATTCTATATATGGACAGACCAAAGATACATTGTGAATACAATGTCACTGATCGCCTCTAATCTGAAAGTAAGGAAAATCAGGCAGTGTTGGCTGATGCATGGCTGACACTGTTTCAACGATTAAAGTGATAACAAACCCTTTTTGTGCCCATGAGGCCGCTTTCCTTTTCCATGAACTCCGCTAAAGATTTCAGTTTTGTAGTCGTTTGGATTAAGCAATGAAGCAGCTACTAAAATAATCTGATCTAGCCTCATCTACAAACATCCAATCTTGAGCACTCACTTCATCTGAATGTAAATGGACAAGGAGGAGATAAGCTGGTATTGTGCTGACCAATGAATAAAGTGCTGCAATGTAAACATGAACAATGCAAGCAGGAAGAGACTCCCAGACACAAGCAGAGGTCTGCTAAAGATATATGGCATTCATTAGAAGCGTGTTAAATATTGTGAGCTACTTATGACGTACTGCAGTGATCCTCAAATCTGGCTCACGAGATCCAGTTTCCTGCAGAGTTTAGCTCCGACTCTAATTAAACACACCTGCCTGTGATTTTCTAATGATCCTGAAGACACTGATTAGCAAACTCATGCGTGTTTGATTAGGGTTAGAGCTAAACTTCGCAGGAAAGTGGATCTCGCGAGCCAGATTTGAGGATCACTGTCATACTGCATCACACTGTACATGAGCCGGCTTCCCTTCAGAGATTTATACAGCACAGAGCTTCACGGTTTCAGAGTCACGGCATTAAAATGCAAGAGCTCTGATGCTAATCGGTCAAACAGGGTGGAAACATATCAGTATTTAGTTTTTTGAAATATCTATCCAATTTTATTCTGATGTCATTGGTGATCTCTCCTCCACGCCATACAGTACTATGAGGGCTAAGACTGATTATAGATCAGATCCTGTTATTTAAAATCACAGGAGAAACACTACTGCTGTCTAAAGGAGACACAAATGAACTCAGGGTGCAAAGGGAATTGCATATGCAATATTAAACATACATGTTGATTGTTTAAAGTCAATTTGAAAAGCATAACTCAAACGATTTCCCAGATCTAAACAAAAATCCCATAGTGCATTTATTTACAGAGAAGCTCTGTTCCAAACCTAATGCTAAAACCTTACTTTGAACTATTTGTGTCTGACAGGCTAATAGTTATCTTAGCAACATGCTAACATCAAAGTGTTTAACATGGAATGATATTTGCTTAGAAGGCAGCTGCCTCAGTAGGCAGCAATAACTGCTTCTCTCTGGATGCAATCATAATTTTTGTACACGTCTTTTTTTTTTTTTTTTACTGCATTCCTGTCACTATATGTTAGATATTGTTCAGCTTTTGTATGTAAAATGTATCCTCTATAGCTAAAAAAATTAATAATAATAATAATAATAATTCTGTGAGAATTTCTATCCGTCGAAGACAAGCATTTCTTTCAGAGTGGGACATTGAAAGAGAAAGCTTAAAACACAACTGATGTTTTTTTTAACTGATTTTTTTTTAACCATTCCAAATCTATGCTAGGAGCACATTGAAGTGCCAGTCATCTTTCAGAAGAGTAAGGTCGAATTTCTCCAGGCTCTGAGCTGAGATTAAACTCACTCACCTGTTCACTCAAGCCTGAAGCTTTCCATCCATTGCAAAAGGGCTGACACTGACCGTCATCCCAATTAAGGTTACGGCCACTGGGGAGAACGAACGGCAACCTTTCCTCTTCTCTCCCTCTCTGGTTCCTCCTGTGCATGGTCAGAAGTTCTGTCACAGTTCAGGTCAGACACTTCGGGGCGTGGGGGGGGGGGGTGTTAGTGTACCACAAACCTTCAGAAATCATTCGAATATGCTGCAGAAACATTAAATTATCAATGGTAAAAATAGTTGCATTGTTGCTTATATTTTTGTGCAAACTGTGATTTTTCTTTTTCACGATTCTTTAATGAACAGAAAATTCAAAAGAACAGCATTTATTTGAAATATAATTTTTTTGTAACATTATACGAGATAACCCTTAATGTCACGTTTCATCAATTTAATGCATCTTTGCAGAATAAAATTATTATAATTTTTTACATTTGAACAGTAGTTTTATTGTTCAAAAGTTTTATTTTTAACAATATAACAATAATAATAATAACTCCCTTTGCGTTCCACGTTTACTTTAAAAGAAGCTGAATGTCTGTTATCTCGATAGAAATGCCATGTCTATCGTGCCTGCTATGGGAAATTTACTGCACAAAAATGTTTCTGTGAAATTCAAACTCTCGCTCTCTCTAATGTTCTTCACGTCTAAAGGGTCAGACAGTGTTTCATGTCAATCAATCACCGTCAACTTGCCGTCACCCACCTCTGGACAATTGTAATATTTATGAGTGCCTATTTCATCGTGCTCTCTCCCCTTTTCAATCTCATTCCTGCTCTCCCTCTTCATCTCCTCGCAATCTTTTTTCTAATTTTTTCCCCCTTTTGCATTTTTATTTTAATGAAAAGCACAAAACACAATCATTCATGCATTTGCCAGTGTAATTCCTACAGCACATTGTTTGAATGACTATAAGCAGACACAAGAAAAGTGCTGACAGCTCTGAGAATAAATACATTTCTAAAACACAGGGCTGAAAGCTTCCCCCCATCACCTCTGTTCCATATACTCACAATAAGTCACCTTAATTGATTGAAAAATAAAATGTTCATTGCATTGACCTTTAAGAGGCAGGGACTGAAGACAGTTTAAGAAACCAGGGTGGTAGCTGAGCCAGTGATGTTTCCATCTTCCATCTAATCAATGCCTCTGTTGATGCCTTTCTGACACTATACACACACACACACACACACACTCGCATCCCCATTACTACATTATGACATCAGCAGCAAACCACCCACAGACACACAAACTACAGCCAGAAGTCAATTATTAGGTTTTATAGCACTTCTTGGCGATATGACTTATTCATGGAGGCCTAGTCAGATGAAAATTATACACCCTTTCAATCACCTTCCCTCAAGGGTGTTCTGATAGTGGCAACACAAAAGGAAACTTTCTTTCACATGCAGACAGGAGCAAAAATGATGTTTTGGAAAGGCGTCTTTGTGTTATGGTTTCTGTGCATGTGTGAAGACATTTGATAGTTTTACTAGATTAAATAAAGGAATTAATCATGCAATCTTCAAGACACTGTAACGAATGCATTATTAAACCAATTAAATGTTAATATGTGAAATATTATAAAACTTGTAGGTATGTGACGAGCACACTATATGCCAAGAGAATGAGAGTAGATTCTAAGCCCCCATTCAAAGACCCCAAGAGCTGCAAGTCCAGCTGTATGTGAATTATGCGAGTCAAATGAGCTATATACCCAAATATGCATTATTCATGATATAGTAGGTGAATCTGCTCATTTCAATGTACAATAGGTTCTTTAGTTAGGATGAAAGTTGTCCCTGATGGCTAGAATGGTTTATAAATTTTGTGATTACTGTTAGTGTTTTCAATAATTCATTTGTAATGTATGTGAATGTGTAATAAAGTGAAAAATAATTACACTCGTTAGGTTTTGCTAATGTTCTGATACTGATCCTAATGGAAAGTGCTCAAGTGGCATACTGTTGCTATGGTTACCTCCTCAGTGGAACGTGATTTCTATTCTATTTGGTGGAAGGTGAAAAGTGTGAAAATGCAACCGAAATGTTCCTTGTTTATTAGATAGAATTAAAAATGGTGTAATGTAGTTTGTAATTGTTTAAAAATTCTTCGTCCGACCTCTCAAACTCTCTATAGTAGTTCTCCAGCAAAAGAGTCAGAGTGGGTTTGAGCTCGACTCTTGGGTTCAGAGTCCTGCAGACTCATGGGATGTGCACACATTTCACGGGTTACAACTCCAGCCGTTCCAGACGCTGTGTCCGGATCGATTCACAAGCTCTCTCTCTCTCTCGTTCTTTTTCTCTCCCCTTTGTTCCCTCCATCCTCATTCTTTCCTCTGTCCTGTGAGATTTCACACCAGTGTCTGTAGTGATGCAGTTGATTGGAGTACACACCTCTGCTGCTTCTTGAGACAGCTATGGGCCCTTGTGTGTGCACATGTTACAGACAAAGACATGCCAAGGAGTGACTGAACGTCCTTTGAGTTTGCATGTATTTCACAATATCCCTTTACATGTGTCATCATATTTACAGCTTACTGGGTGTATCTCAGAAAAACAGCAAAGAAATATCTGGGTCATGTTTCATGCCATAATAATAATAATAATAATAATATATGTACTGTATATGTGTGTGTGTGTGTGTAATTATATATATATATATATATATATATATATATATATATATATATATATATATATATATATATATATATATATATATATATATATATATATATATATATATATATATATAACAATTTGATTTGTAAATATAGCATATAGGGGTTCCCAAACTTTATCAAACGAACCCTTAGAAGTGAAATATTTATTTTAAGAATGCAATGGAAAAATAAAGGAGGCATTCCAATAATTCAATAACACTTACCGATACCGATACCGCATACTGCTTGTTCTATTAGTACCGCTTACTGTATATACAGTATAATATACAGTACTGTTCAAAAGTCGTAGGCCACTAGTATTTTCACCAACAAAAATATTTTTTAAGTCAGTTATTTCTATGTTTTACTGTAGTGTGTCAGTTGTTAATATCGGTTTACTTTTTCAAACATTATTTTTCCCATTGAATGTAATAATCCAGTGAGATTTTTCTTTGCAACAGCAAGTGCTCCACACAGAGATCTGATCTCACCATCATCAGTCTGGAATAACATCAAGAAACAGAACAAACTGAGACAAACTAAATCCAGAAGAACTCCAGAACGCTTCAAGAAACCGGCAAAGCTACAGTACTGTGTAAAGATTTGGGCACTTGTGTAAAAATGCTGTAAAGTGAGGATCCAGTAAAAAATAATGCCTTAAATAGATTTTATTTATTAACTTCTGTTAACTTAACTTAATTAAATCAACATTTGGTGTGACCACTCTATGCGTTAAAAAAAGCTTGATCGGACAATTATAATTTTCTGTGATAACTAAAATAGACCTAAGCAAACAATACCCTTTAAAATGACTTTAAATACATAAATAATAGCAATGAGGCAATAATTATTAGTTCTAATTAAGTATCAAAAGCAATTAATCTAATGGTTTTATTGAAAAAAAAAGTTAAAATACATAATGTATTATAAACAATAGGACTATTTCTTGAATGAGTTCATCAAAACATGTAAACTTGATTTGAGCTTTTATTTTGAAATCTTAATGAACCATCTTGAGAAAGAGGCTGATGTATTCTCCTGTATTTGCATGGGTTTATAAATGATTTACCTAAAAAAAAAACACATTGCATTCCCACATGAACGTGATCATAAACCCAAACTCACATCACTATGCAGAGATGGAGATTGAGACACTCCACATGTACTGCAAATAAAAAGTTTATGTGGAGCAGCATTTACTGTGAACAGAGTTAATTTATTTAGTTAAATTTTTTTTAAGTGTAAATGCTTAGCATGCAGGTATTTGTTGTACTGAATTTATTGAATTTATCCTGATCGGAAAAAAGAAGCCTATGGATCATATTTACTGTAGAAAGACATGCTATGAAGTATAATTAAAAAGTGAAAGCTTTAAAATCCTTTGTGGAGATTTGTTGTGTCCTCGCTTTACATGAGATTTACAATAAGTGCTTGGGATGAGCATGAAGAACCATAATGCATTGGTTTAGGTAAGTGAGAGCTGTTTTGACAGGCCTTCTAGTGTGGAGGCTGAGAAAACCGACAGAAAGACACCGGGATAATACAGGGTGTGTGTGGGGGGTGGGGGGGGTCTTTTAATCTGGCTTTGCATTAACAAACAGCACTTTCTGACACAAAAAGAAAGATTATAGCCTCAAATGATTCCTCTTTCTCTCACATCACAAGTTCAGGAAAAAAATGGCATTATCCTCTAACAAACATATGTACTTTTGTAACACTGTTTATGCAATAATGCTTGTGTGTGAAGAGCGTTGGTCAGCCATAGATGTGTCTCCATAGATCCCTCTGTGTACCAAAACAAGATTTGGAAACCATAACAAAAGGAAAGGCTTTAATAACTCAGACACTTAAATCTGTTCTAAACTCTTTACATAAAAATCACTGGACAAAACCATATTGCTGCTATTCCTCTAATACAAACTACAATAAAATGCATACAAATACAATTACAAAATGCCCACTATTGTAAATTGAAGCAAACAAAAAGTGTATATGTAAGTGTATATGTATGTAATTAGCATACTACAAACCACCCAAAAGTTAAACTAACCAATCAGAGAAGACCTAGTTACCATGGAAATTAGAAATACTGCAAGAAACGTTGTGGTGAGTTTTGCAGATTAGCTCTGTTGTTTTTGCAACCCAACTTTAGTAATTATGTTGTAGATTTAGCACTTAAAATACAGCATGTGAATTGTATGTAGAGGAAATAGGTTAAAAAACACAAAACCCAGAGTGATTTAATTACGTCATTCGCAGATAAATTAATCATTTATTCATTTGCTCACAAGTACACAGTTTTGTAGCCTTGTCTTCTGATATTTTAATACTCTGAATCAAATGATCTGACATTGGGATTCATCATTTGGTTAGTTTAACTCATTGCCTTGAATGATTTATTTTTTGAAATGCCTTTGAGTTATTGTCCAGAGAAAAGAAACTGGTCATTGATTCAAACAAGAAACTGTGAACACTTTTATATCAAAAACATGGTGAATTACAGCAATCCCCCTGGACGTACAGGTATAGCTTTTATTAATTAGCACCAAACCCCTCCTGGCCTTTGAGGAACCCATGGTTCTTCCACTTGTCAGTCATTTTCTGAACAAATACAGAAGGAGTATGAAACACAGGTGGACAAGAAAAATGTTCAGAAATTCCCTCGGCACAAGCATGAGTGCATCCTCTCACACATAAACACATATTCTCAGACTGAATAATGACTACGATTCCTCTATATCAACATTTATAGATGGTTTTTAACAACCAGCATTCGAGGGTCAAAGGTCATGAAACTGTTTCAGCACTGCAGCATGAGAAAGGATTATAAAGTGAACTACCACTTTATAACAGGACTCTCACACACACAGTGTGAGCACTGGGTCAGTAATTGCATACCTGCCACTCTACCAGGTACTAAAGGCTAAACTCCAGTCAGGTTAAACCTTTTCTATTAACATTTTTCTCTGTGGCCAGAGAGAGATAGACAGACAAAAAAATATATATACTTGCAGCCCAGTGTGTAAATATTATGTAAGGTTTTTTATTATTATTATTATTAAATTCAAAATCATTATCTATGTGTATTTAATATATTTTATAATAGTTTTATGTATCATACATTTTATATTTTGTGTGTGTGTTTGTGTATGTGTGTGTATGTACAGTATTGTTCAAAATAATAGCAGTACAATGTGACTAACCAGAATAATCAAGGTTTTTAGTATATTTTTTATTGCTACGTGGCAAACAAGTTACCAGTAGGTTCAGTAGATTGTCAGAAAACAAACAAGACCCAGCATTCATGATATGCACGCTCTTAAGGCTGTGCAATTGGGCAATTAGTTGAAAGGGGTGTGTTCAAAAAAATAGCAGTGTCTACCTTTGACTGTACAAACTCAAAACTATTTTGTACAAACTTTTTTTTTTTTTCTGGGATTTAGCAATCCTGTGAATCACTAAACTAATATTTAGTTGTATGACCACAGTTTTTTAAAACTGCTTGACATCTGTGTGGCATGGAGTCAACCAACTTGTGGCACCTCTCAGCTGTTATTCCACTCCATGATTCTTTAACAACATTCCACAATTCATTCACATTTCTTGGTTTTGCTTCAGAAACAGCATTTTTGATATCACCCCACAAGTTCTCAATTGGATTAAGGTCTGGAGATTGGGCTGGCCACTCCATAACATTAATTTTGTTGGTTTGGAACCAAGACTTTGCCCGTTTACTAGTGTGTTTTGGGTCATTGTCTTGTTGAAACAACCATTTCAAGGGCATGTCCTCTTCAGCATAGGGCAACATGACCTCTTCAAGTATTTTAACATATGCAAACTGATCCATGATCCCTGGTATGCGATAAATAGGCCCAACACCATAGTAGGAGAAACATGCCCATATCATGATGCTTGCACCTCCATGCTTCACTGTCTTCACTGTGTACTGTGGCTTGAATTCAGAGTTTGGGGGTCGTCTCACAAACTGCCTGTGGCCCTTGGACCCAAAAAGAACAATTTTACTCTCATCAGTCCACAAAATGTTCCTCCATTTCTCTTTAGGCCAGTTGATGTGTTCTTTGGCAAATTGTAACCTCTTCTACACATGCCTTTTTTTTAACAGAGGGACTTTGCGGGGGATTCTTGAAAATAGATTAGCTTCACACAGACGTCTTCTAACTGTCACAGTACTTACAGGTAACTCCAGACTGTCTTTGATCATCCTGGAGGTGATCATTGGCTGAGCCTTTGCCATTCTGGTTATTCTTCTATCCATTTTGATGGTTGTCTTCCGTTTTCTTCCACGTCTCTCTGGTTTTGCTCTCCATTTTAAGGCATTGGAGATCATTTTAGCTGAACAGCCTATCATTTTTTGCACCTCTTTATAGGTTTTCCCCTTTCTAATCAACTTTTTAATCAAAGTACGCTGTTCTTCTGAACAATGTCTTGAACGACCCATTTTCCTCAGCTTTCAAATGCATGTTCAACAAGTGTTGGCTTCATCCTTAAATAGGGGCCACCTGATTCACACCTGTTTCTTCACAAAATTGATGACCTCAGTGATTGAATGCCACACTGCTATTTTTTTGAACACACCCCTTTCAACTAATTCAACTAATTGCCCAATTGCACAGCCTTAAGAGCGTGCATATCATGAATGCTGGGTCTCATTTGTTTTCTGAGAATCTACTGAACCTACTGGTAACTTGTTTGCCACGTAGCAATAAAAAAATATACGAAAAACCTTGATTATTCTGGTTAGTCACATTGTACTGCTATTATTTTGAACAATACTGTATATATATATATATATATATATATATATATATATATATATATATATATAATAGTATTCACACACACACACAATAAAAATTACATAGATTTGCTAGAAAGAGTTTTAGATATGTATCATCTTCCAACCCTGAATATTGCACCATTTGTTTAGAATTACAGTAACATTAAACTTCACATGAGGAGTATTATTTATGTGGCACACAGGGTTATAAGTGTCTATGAAGAGCATTTTTAAGGAGCAAATCCAAGACTATGCTGATTTTGGGGGATAATCTCAGAATCTGAGAGAAACCCATTTAAACACAAGAAGGGGAGAAAGTGCGGGAGAAACAGTACAATAACCCAGCAGTGTTTGCCCCCGAAATAAAGCCTCATTGATTTCTGTGTGCTGTAATTTGGCAGTGAAGGTTTGTCCTCTGCTTTGCTGGAGTTATGGACACACTTTGTGACATGCGTCTGTCTGTGTTCATCCGCAGAGAGATGTAGAGCCTATGGTGCCCTTCAAAGAGTCACAAGAGGTGAGGAAATAGTCCCTCAACAGATAGAGCAAAATTATATGCAGACTAAACTCAAGCTCAGTTCTGATTAGCCAAGCAAATAAAGTACGAAATAGAGAGAAGGACAAAGTAAGAGGTGCAGAACTCGGAACAGGTCTGGAATACAAAGCAATTGTCTGGTACACGTCCGCACACACAACTTGTTGAGTGGGTCTTGTAAACAACAGCAGGTCATTACTGCTACCCTTTGTCACTGTCTTCTGGTGTCTTCAAGCAAAGAAAAACATATATTTTTCTCTAACCCTCCCCACACACACAGTGTGTCTTGACAGTGAAACCTTGACGGTGGGTTGGTTGGGTGACTCAGCTCTCCTCTCAACTGTCTGAAAGAGATGCTGGCTCAAAGAACGGATTCACTTCAGCACATAAGGAGGTAAAATCTTCTCTACTCAGATCGCAGATACAAACATTCTGCCAAATAGAAGCTTTACGGAGTGCAGTGGACTTGATCAAAAGGCATGTTTTGGGGCCGGGTAAAAATATTGGTTTTCTTTATCTTTAGTTAAACTCAATATCAACTCCTAAAATCTGAAGACTGATCTTTGAACTTTACAACGGTTTAATCTTAACCAGTAGGTTACTGCAGTCTACAAATCACCAAGGTTCCTTCTGTAAGCAAAATAAACATGCCGACACTGATAAATGCCAAAATAAAGGCTCAACTGAACTGGAATCAAACTCTAATCAAGAGCTTGTTGCAAAATTGAATCAAGCTGGGAACCTCCAATACATGTTTGCTTATGTAGACACTCAATACACGCTCAACGTACATTCTTGTTCCAACTGGATTTGTCTCATTGGTCTATTGTTTACAACTAGTATTGATCTGTTGCTTTGCATGGCTAAGTAGTTTTAACTTCACACAATATCTTAAAACATAGCACAGCCAGAACGACCTGTGTGAAAAAGGAACCTCATAAGAGACAATTTGGAATGTTTTTTTTTAAGCAGCAACGCTAATAATGTGATACTTCAAGAGAAGAAGTACATAGCACATTTAATATCCAATAAAATAGTTAAGGGCATCCAAATTTGAGGTACTTCATACTTCATATATATATATATATATATATATATATAAATCAAACATACTACTCATTTTCATGTAATTTTTTACCTTATATAATAGGCGAAGTAGGCATGTTGGAATTCCTATACTGAGCTAAGATAGAGTTTGCCTAAACTTTAAAGGCAGCATGCCTTAAATGACAAATAAATAGGTGGGCAGCTCAATAGGTTAGTTAATGTGTTACAAAAACAAACACAAACTGCCTCATGCACACCTTCACAAACTGTACATATATAGCAGAAAAAGTATTGAGTAATGAGTGTCCAGAAGACTATCTAGTGCTTCTTCCTGATAGATCGGTCTCTACCGCACACACTTACAGAGATACAGATGACCCAAAGCTTCTGGTTCACTTTGTCAACCCTGAGTGTCTGTTATGGATCAGAAATTTCCATCAATCCTTCGAAGATGCTCAAACCAGGCCTGATATTCACACACCTAAACACAACACATCACACCTCTTCCTCTCTCTCTTTCACTATTTATCTCTCTTTCAGACGCACTCTCTTCCTCTCTCTGAAAATCCAAATCCTCTGCTCTCTGGGAGTGAATGGACAGCTTCAGCAGTATTCAGCATGATTTGCAATAGGATTACAGAGTGATGTCTGACTCGCTTTGGCAGCAGCAGGGAGGTATTTTCACTCTTCCTTGTGAGATTCAATTGACTTTAAGAGCTGCCGTAGCCTGTTTACCAGAAGGTGCTGTAATCTGGTTAACCAATGCAAAGCGCTTGTGCATATTGCAGTTTAGAATTATTTTAGTTTTTTTTTTTTTAAGAAAAGCCCCAAAATGTGCATGCACTTGCACTTACACTTATGTACAGGGCAAGGGTCATAATTATTTGTGTTAATTAAATACATTTTATTTAATTATAAGAGTGGGAATATCCAGAGCCTTCAAAGAAAGATAGTAAAAAAGTACATTCTCGGCAGCATCCTCCACATTATTTTTGTCTTCTAAAACCTAGTTTAAGCCTTGACATTTTTAGTGGAATGAAAGCTTTTATAAAAGTGTTTATGTGGGTGAGGGAAATAGTTTACCCTAGGATACATATTGTGTTTTTACAGTACTGAGTTTTTACAGATTTGATTTTACCTGTGGCTGACGGTGGTATTAAAGCCAAGTGTATGAGTATTTGTAGTGCACCCTGTATTTACCAGGCTTCCAGCAAGCTTGGGAATCATGTCTAGACTGAAATCAAAGATTCTACACAACTGAACCCAATCACAGCTGTTCAGAAGAGACTGGATGTTTAAAATACAGTTGGGATTTTGAACCAATGGTATTTAAGAAATGTAAGTTCAGTCTACCCATTAACACAACCCCTTCATAATGTATTATAATACCTGTAATTTGCATGTGGGTGGTCTGTGTGCATCCAAGTGAGTGAAAGAACCACTTGAGACTGTATGACAAATTATAGTCTCATGAAACACACTCAAAAACATATAAATATACATCTGCCCAGATATGATTAGTATCACTGATCTATGGCAGACAGGATGGTGTTGTTTAGTTTTAAGTGTCTCATATAGGACTGGCTTCTCTGTTGGGCTACAGTTAGAGCTCCGCTAGCATGGCAGAGACAAATGCATTTAATTACATTCAGAGGCCTGGACTCATAAAGCCCATCTGAACCAAGACCGGCTCTGGGGTGGAAAGGCAATCATTCGAGACCACAGCCCAACCTGCAATCAATCACATCAGATCAATGGAAAGATGCTACTGGGGCAGGTCAGCACGATTAAAATTTACTAACGGATTTCTTACGTATATGACACCCAATTGAGCCGGCAAGCAGCATAATGGACTGGAACTAGAAACTTTAAGCTAGCTCATTGGATGCTGGAATGCTTTAGAATGCAATGTTCTGGAATGTTTTGTTCCTCTATATACCTGAATATCTAAAAATTAGCACAAAAAAGGGGGGTTTCTGATTTGATCAATTATAACATGTATGTATAATAATAATACTGAATATATGAAAAAGGAATAGTCAAACATAAGCTGAAAAGGTTAAATTTTTCTCTTCCTCAAAGATTTTAGGTGATGGATAAAAACAAAAGACGAGTGTGACAGTTCATCTTGTCAAATTATTCAGCAGAACAGAAGACCTGGCAATCCAGGATTCACACACACTCATCCCAACACACGTGCGCAGCTACAAACTGATATTTTCCCAAAATGTCACTAGCCTGTCTTTTGATCTCATCTGTGTCTGAGATGACAAGGAAGGCAGGAGGTTTGTGATTCAGTCACGCTCTTTTTGACCAAAACAGGGCGAAGAAAGATCAAAGGTCAAAGGTGACTGGAAGGAAAACAAGCATGACAGGAGCTTGTGAGCCTTAAAGTATCTCTAAGAGAGAGTGTTTTTGTGTCAGTCAGCTCTTGTGTGTAACTATGCTATAACTTGCAACAGACAGAAGATCCGTACATGTGCATTCTTGTATATAAAAACAAGATCATAAACCATGTGGTATTAAAGACTACAGCCTTTTAACAGAATGAATGAATGAGCATTAAATGTAATGCGATCTAGCAAAACCCAATACATGGTGAAATTTGAACTTTTTTAGGTTTTGATACCATATGAAAGCACTAATTTTGCCCCCCAAATAATGACATTCAACCTATTTTTCGAATTTCCTGAAAACTTCCTAGCGAGACATCTGACGAGTTATCCCAGAACGCATAATCGTAAATCTAGAAATGTATTTTTATTTGTTTTTTGCACACACACACACACACACACATATATATACTTTTGAAAAATGCATTATACATTTATAATACTTTTCTTTCACCACTAAAGCAATTAACACAACTATGACGACTTTCGCTTCTGAGATCCCTGGAAAGGTGAAAAGGGCTGTATTTTGGTTTACACTGTAATGCATGTCATGTGTCAGTCGTCACAGATCTTTCAGTGACAGCACGCTGAGTGAAACAGAAAGAACAAATCCTCATCAAGTAATCAGACCAAACTATACTGAAATATTTGACTAGTAAAAGACTAATTAGTCTTTTTTTTATTATTCAAGAGAAATGTCACGTTAAACACATATAGTATACAGGGCAGGTCATTAGAAAGCGAGAGACTTCACAGGAAGGGGGTGAATAATTCTCTCTGAAGCTTTATACATTTATCTGGGAGATGTGAAATAGTCATGCTACTATCTGCCTGCAGTGTTGAGCTGCACTGATTATTCTCCAACTCTCTCCGTCCCTCTTTTTCTCTGTCCTGCCTCCACTTGCTGCTTTTGTTTATGTTAAAGCATTTAAGCAGTGCTTCAGGCAAAGGCATATAGCTCTTGCCAAGCCATGTTTGCATTTGAATTAATCTGATCAGGTACCCAAGGGTTGAGAGAGAGAAAGGACATTATAACTCCTGAGTTTGTTTGCCAGTGGCCTTTCTGTGCTCATTATGGCAGCTGATGGTCACTAGCTGCTGTCAGGTCACATTGGCCGTTTTGTGGCCTCCGATTTGTATGGATTTTAATCTGAACGGTTGGAGGTGAAAAGAAAGGGACAGCATCTTTTGATCTGATCACTAACGGTAGCTCTGTTTTGCTCTTCACTACAGATGGATTTATTCAACAGCGTTGGGACTTGTATTGTTATTTAAAACTTCAGAAAAATACAAAGTCTTCTAAAAATTTTAAACGAATTACATTATACAGTCAAATAAGGGCAATGTTTTCTGTGAAATTGGGTGTTTGGTTAACACTCAATGATACGGGACCCCTGTCTAAACATTAAAAACATTAAAGCTTTTGTGTCTTTTGTGACTTGCTGTGCTCTTGGGAGATATTTTGGAAGGTTCGCCACTTCTGGGAAGGTTCACTACTGTGCCAAGGTTTTTTTTCCATTTGAAATTTTCCATTGATAGTGGCTCTAAATGTCGCTCTTACTATCTTGTTTGCCTTTTAGCATTGGTGTCTGTGATTGCATTTAGCAATTACAATTTTTTTATGAATGTTGGATTTGTGAAGTACAGTCACCATAGGTTGTTGTTGTTGTTGTGTGTGTATGTTTGTGTGTATGTTGTGGTATGGTAACAAGGGTCTTCAAGGTAAATGTATAATTTTGCAATAGCTCTGTGTTGTTTGGACATACCGTAATACATCGCTCATTTTGGCTTCTTTCTTACACAGATTAGCAGTGCACTATGTGACCAGAGCAGAGCATATATAAACAGCAATATGAACTTTCATTTGCTTAGAAACTGACATAAAGTTTCTATAAACCCTAGCAAAAATAGACCATATGCTCTTAAGAAGTTTGCTGCTGTAATATTAACAAATGCTCTGATGCAAGCCTAAATGAGCAGAGCAAGATGGACCGATTTACAGACTGATAATTATAACAAACAGAAACTCAGTGAATTGTTAGTCAGATTGTCATTATCTGGTACACAAGCTTCGTCACTGCAGTTTTTAAGAATGGAAATGAGCTTATTAGGCTAATTAAATTTAAAATGATCAGACCTGTCAGTGCAATGGACTGTTCATGGTGCTTGTCAACAGGCATTGACAGCGACATATTTTCCCACATCTGTTATTTCCCTCTTCTTTGAAATCAGTCATGGTAAAGGTCAGGCTGACTACAATGCCACAGTCAGGTAACATTGTAAAGTACCTTTTGTTCTTCAGTTGTTTGAGGCTGAATAAAAAATCTATATGTCTGTCTGAATCTATAACTGGCAGTTAAATACTTACTTTATCCCCATTTCCCTCTCATTTTTCACTCTTTCTGACAATTCTGTCATTAACATAGCTGCATGTAAAACATTATAAGAGATGTGTTGATTAGACCTTGTGCTTGTGGCAGCTTTCATTTTAGAATGACTCATTTTTGTTCTTTGATGAGACAAAAAAAGGCATGAAAATTAACTATGCAAATTGAGGCAACTCAAAGGCTTTTGGCATTCTGTGGTGAATGTGTACAAACATTAAACCTATAAACGCTCTATTTAAATCAAAGGTAAGTTTCATCTAATGAAAAACACTATTTCATGCGTTATCCAAGATTTCAGTTCAGATGCTGCCTTACTTGCGTATTTCACTAGGTTTTGAGCCTTATAGACAGGCCTTGTGTTTGGAAAAAGTTGTGTGTGTAACCTGGAAAGCCCTGTTAGCAGCACACTCAAGTGTGCTGAAGTGACTGAATCATATTAACACATGCTATATTTAAAGAGACAATGTAGCATTCTCCAGGGGTATGTGACGAACATAAGCATCCGGCAAAATAACGCACTGTAAGCTCCTTAAAATCCCTGCAGAAGGAATGGAGAGAGCGAGGGAGGAATAAGACTGTTTTGAGCCTTCTCTTGCCATCTTGTCATGAGAGCAAGCAAAGGGCCTGCTACCTGTCTCTCAGCGCCACATGTAATCATGGTGTGAACGAATTTAAAGCCATCAAACCTCTGTGCTGTCATCCACTGAATCAAACCTAATCAAGCATTCCCACTGCACTGCTGAAGTGACATTATCGCCCTACCTCCAAAACCTGATCTGCGTTGACGAATCCTCCATTAAAATGCACAAGACGTAAAAGCATTCATGTTTGTTTAATTAATCCATTGATTAATTTGCTTGTTTGTTCATCTACAGGCAGCTATTTATCAGAACGCTTTAAATGAAACCGATTACCTCAGAGTCAACAAAAGTGGTGCTTGTCAAAGCTAGCAGTGCATTAAAGAGCAGGTCATATGGGTTTACATTCTCTTTTGCCGTTTGTAAGGGAGCAATCCTTCAGTCTAAACAGTTTGCAAAGTTGTTAATAAAAAAAGTGCATGATAAATGAAAATATTTTCTCTCAAAAGAATATTTTCAAATCTTCTGCCTGTTACCGGTATACGTCACTGGGTAACACATTTGCATAATCCCTGTCTGCCCTTGAAATACGAACACACTCTGTGTGGAGAATGCAATTCAAACCTTTTGTTATGTGCTTGTCATTTAACCGAGGACTGTTTCTATAATCTTGCATCTTATCTTTGATGGCTTCTAATCTTCTTTATTTGGACCAACAAGCATTGTTCCAAATGCATGCGTTAATGTGTTGTGTACATTGTCAATTGAGTGCTCAAAATATCTAGCTGTTTTTTGTTTTTGCTAATATGTGATGTATACCTAGCGCAGCTTTAGGTTTAAAGGTAAAACAAGATGTTACTGTCTTACTGAAGAAGTTCTGATAATTTGCGGTGAACCCACTATTTCCTAAGAATGTGTCGATTAATGTTGACTGTCGTTGTTCTGATTACTTGGTTTAATAATAAAGAATGTAGTGTAGCGAACAGAATTTATAATCATTGTGAACGTGCTGTTTATTTAGTTATAGGTTTAATGCAGGGAGTCAAAGACCTGGGGCCTGTACCATGAAGCCGGTTTAGCTGGCTAGCCAGGTAAGTTTCAGGTTAGTTAGCCAAAGTCTGGCTTTAATAATAATTAATGAGTCATTTTATGATTTATATAATTATTATTATTCATATTTATTATTATTATTATTATTATTTATCTATTACACACAAGCAATTTTAGTTTGACAGTTATTATAAATCGTTTATTTTAAATGAATATCCATGTTTGCAGATCATGTAATATAAATAAGCTGTAGTATCAATAGATTGCACTATTTAAAAAATAATTAAAGTCTATATGTACGATTTAACAAATAAAAAATAATTCAAGTCACTATCACTTACATTTTCAAATGTATAAACTAAGTTAAGTTTCACTTGTCACTGCACTGATAGAGCAAGATTATTGATTTTATTTGTCCTCCTTCATTTTTCATACGATGTTTAAATTTGTCATATTCTTAAATCTCTTAACCTTTAGCAAAAAACCTTTAACCTTTAGTTTTGAATCTCGCTGGGTCTCTTGCAAGAAGTAAATCAAACTTGCTATGTGTTCCAAAGCTTGTGATTGGCTGTTCGCCTCTGATGTCACACATTAATGTGCATGCGCTCCACAAACTCAGGATCAAAGACTGAGTTGACAAAGAAAGTTGATGATCAGCATCATGGTGCCAACAAAGCCAGATTGGAAAGGTTTGGTTTTGTCAACCTTAAAGTAATCCTGTAACTCTGAATTTGATCGGCTACCATCATGGTACAGGCCCCTGGAGGAGAGAGATTAGTTAGTTAGGCTGGTGCGCATGTGAGACAACTGTTCAGCATTATAATTAAAGATTAAGACACGGAGCGTCTTTTGTCTGTCATTCTTCAGACATTACAGTAGACATATTTTGGTTTTCAAACTAGTGTTTCATCAGTTAGTCACGTTAGTCATTGTTTTATTAAGTGTTAACAGTTTAGCAGCTAAACTTTAGCAGTGGGCATGATTTGCTTGCATAAGTGTTAAACAAAATGTTTTATTTCATTAATTTAACTGATTGGAGCCTTAAATAATTGTTTTATATAAAAGTGCATGCTAGGGTTGTCAAAACAAAACCCACCCAATTGCTACTCAAAAGTAGACATTTTTGTGCCAATCACAACAGGCTTGTCCAGCTGACCAATCAGAGCAGAGTAGGCTTATGGAAGGGAGGGGTTTACAGACATTTAGCTCAGAACAGAATCAAACGAACCGTATCAAAATCATGGACAAATGACTCCATGCATAAATGTATATTCTGGGAAAAGTGTTTTCTGACCCGTCCAATCAGAATAGAGTATTCAGACAGACCTCGGTCCTCCAACCCAACAGACAAACTCAAGCATAGAAACACAGCTAATTCCTCTTCAGTGAACACAAACAGATGTACGATTAAGAATGCTGATGCTTTAAAGGTTGCTGAGTCCAACTATGTCCCAAAAAAGAGTTTAGAAGCAAACACACAGATTCTCCTTCGTACAAAGCCCAGTGCATGGAGGCCCCTGAGTCTGCCGCCTTAATGAAGACGAATGCAAGGAATCAATTTGCACCTTCCCAACTCCATCTGGCAGCTCTGCACTCCACCATCAATTAACACACCAGCTGGGGAACACACACTCTCGCACGCCGCCCACTTCTCCTGTCTGCTCTTTGCAGCCTGAACCCAGAGGACCCCACAGGCCTGGAGATGTAGAGATGCATTATGGGATGTTTGGGGCGCCAATGCAGGTAAACAGTGATTGAGACTGGAATAAAGAGAAAACAAAAAAAGGTGAAGGAGACCTGTAGAGGAGAAAGGTACTTGTGAATGTGAGAGTGTGTGGGCAAGAGGCAAAAGAGCTTGGTTCCAACACAGAAGTTTGGCCCAAAGCACGCGCTCAATCCAAACAAACAGGCGTCACGGGGTGCATAAATCGTTCAGACAGTAAACAAATTATCTTAATGTGGACAGTTTTAGGGTAAGCCGAGCACCAGCAGTGCAGGGAGTTATTGACTGATCTCAACCAGAGGATGGACAAGAAGTCTATCATCTGTCTTCCAATCACCTGGCACACAGCAGCGATTTCTACGTCAAGATAAAAAGACAATTCCACTCGTGGGGATACCAATCCGTCATCAGGCCAACAAAAGACATTTCATTCGAAGCCTGCTGGACAGTAGGCTAAATTTGATTCGTCTGAAATAACGGGAGTGTGAAATCACAACTGAGCTGACACATGCGGAGAGATTGAGAGATACAGACGCATTAAAACTCCCTCTATCAACTTCCATCACTGCACTGCTGTGCTTGAGCTCTTTATGTAGGTCATGAGTGTTTATCTGAATGTGTGTGCTCCCCATCCTTCTTTATTTCTTCCCTTCCTCAATCTTAGTCATTCTCTCATGTACAAATGAGAAATGATCCTCTAAACAGCTCAGGCACCGTTATATCACAAAGGTAATCAGTGTATCCTAGCAACACATGTAAGGCTATCCTAAAGCACATCAAACCTGGATTCAAAGAGAAACTCCAAGATTTCAACCAGACGTTCTGCTTCTCAGCAGGCAGTGTCAAGTTCCAAGACTGTGTTCTGGTTCTTTCATAGACCACTAAGTTTGAATATAAAAACGTTTTTCACAATTACAATTTTTATTGACATTATTTTCATGACAATTAAGCATATTTTTTCTGCAAATTATGATTACCATAATATTTTTTTTTCTGTATAACTCCAAATTCCCCATAAAACACACATGCTAAAATGATGTGTAAATGCCTTCCATTTAAATAATGCCTTATTATTTAAATGACAGTAATCTCACTTTTTTTAAGCATGATGGAAATATTGAAATTAATATATGAAATTTGACAAGAAATTATCATTATGAAATGAATTTCACACTCTTTATGGTACTACAAATATACTGATTATAATTAATAAAAAAAAAAAAATAATAATAATACATATGTAACACATATGAGTTCCTCGCTTTGATTAATTATGATTCAGGGTTGAAATATGATCTAAGGCCAGATGCATGAACATACTAGCTTAACTGGCAAGAATGTCTTAGTCAACCAACAACCACATTAAACACACATGACTAAATCTAACAGTACTAACCAGGTCATTTCAGCGATGTTTTACAACACAGTACTGTAACATAATATGGGGTATTGTATTTTACTGAGCAAGGTCCAAACACTATTTGTCAATTATTCATTTGTTGTTTGTTTTTTGGGTTTTTTTCTGGGCTGAGCAAACTGCTTAAGTAAGAATTCTATTGTCCTTTGTATGCAACAAGATAAATCTTTAACATCCCATCTAAACTGACGACTGTGAATCCCATGCCGTATACCGTTGTGTCTGACAAGCCAGATTTACTTCAGGCCCTCTGATAAGATGTTTGGAATAAGATTCATACAAGCTTCCTAATGTACATAAAAACCTGACTAACAGAACTGGTTAGCAATAACCCTACAAGTCTAATTGCACTGAAACGTATGCCAACATCCAAATTCAGTGCTACTGCATACATTTCACAGACTCGTCACTTTCGTATAATCATGTTATTCGCTGAGCTTGGATAGGTGTTTGTTGGATTGGAGAGCGTGTGTGTGTAGACGGCTCTTTCAGGTGTGTTGGACATAATGCATGATCTACAGAGCGGCTGAATGATCGGTTGGAGTGTTGAGTCTGAATTGGTTCCGATAGTGAGTGGGCAGTGATTGCCTTCATGCCATGTTCAGTGAGAGATCCGATCCAACAGCTAAATCTGAACACCTGGCAGATGTGGGATTGTTTTTTGTTCTACAGGCCATGAAGAGGCTTGTGCATCAGTGTGTGTGTAGGTTGATACTTAGATTTGAAACCAATTAGTAAAAGCATCCCGGGGAAGACAACAAATCTTCATGCATCATGGGTTTCAAGATGAGTGAGTCAATACACATATGCAAACACACGGGCTGCCTCCAAGGTCCTACATGTCCTCTCTGAAACATGTCATAGACCTTTTACAAATGTCAAAGGTACACAGAGACTGTGTGTGTGTGTGTGTTTATAATATCAAAGCTTGTTTCAGAGAACATATTTTAGCTCTTTGGGCATTTTTCCCCAAACAATTTGATTAATTAATATAAAAATCTAAAAAGTAAAAAAAAAAAGTTTAACATTTGTGATTCAAAGTTTTTTTAACCCTTGATCGATATAATCTGCAAAGGAAAAAATATAGGCTATACATAATATCCCGATTGTACATGATTTTGCAGCTTAGCTTCTTGTGTTGATTTATTCTGTTTTAAAGATATATAAATATTTTTTTATTGGAAAACAAGACTAAATGTTAGCCTTACTGCAGTGTAGATAATGTTATCATTACACATCTAGCTTAACTAATCCATCACAAACCTGCATAATGAGTAATTGAGTCATGAACATGTTCCTGTTTGGCATGTATGTTTCTGTGTGTTCGCTGACCTGAAAAAAATATAGAAAAGCTAATGCAACAAGCAGACATCACTGATATAGCCCTAGTAGCTGCCATGGTCAATGCAAATCATTAGATTAAATGTCATATCCTGTGATCAATGATTGTGATCATTCACGCTTCGCTAGCTCTGGGTAAAGCATCAGGCGCTCCTACATGTTGACTAAAGAAGTGCTTTGGGTAATAAGCTAAAACATTCAATCTAAATGCTGCTCTCTGATGCTTCAATAGCAGCTCATCTTAATGGCCATCCAGGTGGTTTCTTTGTTTTAAAATTAAATGCATACACTTCCAACAGACTTTACTGTGAATTCCCATGATTAGCATTTAGCTTTCCAAAGAGCTAGTCATGTTTGTTAATTGGTTTGTGATTTATGTAAGCATCCTACTTTCCTTTACAGCAATTGCAGTTTTGTTTGACCAACAGCCTTGCTTGAATAGGGTGTGAAATATAAGGTGGAAACCCAATGGAAGAAGATGGCTTATTAGCGATGCCCTGTGTGAACATATTGAACTAGCTAGCCCTAATAATGTTTTTGAGTCACACACTTTATAATTAAACAACTAGGCAAATACGAAGTGAATATTTTTGATACTGTGTTCCTGTGGCTCAGTGGAAGAGCATTGCATTAGCAGCACAAAAGGTTGTGGGTTCAAATCCCAGGGGATGTACATACTGATAAAATTAAAAAAAAAAAAACGTATAAAATTGTATAGCATGAATAAGTCACTTTGGATAAAAGCGTCTGCCAAATGTATAAATGTAAATATGCTTAAGGACATTGAAAAGTTTGTTTCGATAGAAATCATATTACAGCCACTCCTAATATACGAGCAAGATACTAATTGCATTTCTGCATACAGGTTAGCTTGCTATTTCCACACAGATTTCTTGAATATCTGTTCTCACTGCAGTTCTCCCTCTTTGTGTTTTAGTTGTGACTGAGCTGTATCTCTGCTGCCCTTCTCAGGTGAGAGTATGCAACTGCAAGCAATAGTTGACACTTTTCTCATCTCCCTCTCTTTCTCTTTATCTCTCACCCCTTTTCCTCCTTTCATCTGTCTTCCATTTGCCCTCTCCAGCCCATGCGGGTCTTTATCTTTCTGTTGTTCTTTTATTTGGAGTGAGCCCAGGGTTTGCCCTCCTGCTGTTTCCCCTAAGACTGAGAACACAGAATCTACCCACTGCAGCAAAACAGAATGGAGTAGAAAGGGCATGGAAGAGGAAGAGGAAGAGAGAGATTTCAGGAGTAAAAGATACATTTAAGAGAGACTGTAAACTTAAAAATCAAGTAATCCTCTACTAAATGTATCACATATTCATGTTAATCAATTTTTGATGACAACAGCCTTCAATTAAAGATAATTAAAAGACAATATAATTTTCCGGTAGAGGTAATTATAGGCTTTAATAGGGTCCACACAGGCATTCTTGCCCATTAGATAGTTGACCATTTATACGTATTTGCATTTACAATATGTTTAGGCAATGAATCCGTTTTCTGGCTCCTAAAAATGTATACCCTGTAGGGCAAAGATTTTGTGTATAAATCGCAGCCGCAGTGCACAATACATCACATCATGAAAAAGATGAACGACTATGAATGAATGAATCAGAATGCTGAGGTGTTTTTTATGCATCAGTTTGTAACGTGGGCGAAGACAAATGGTATACAACAGTGAATTGCTCACAGTGCTCAAATGTTTTTTTTTTATATCCTTTAGTAGTCTCTGCTTATTTGTACAAGGTCCAGCCAACTCTCATTGAAAATGAAAGACATCTGGTTGTGGTCAGTGTGAAAGAGCTTTAGTGAAATGACCTGTACACATTAACAACACCCAGAGCATTCAGTTATTTTGCACCGTCTTTACCAGTAGCCTCTTTTCTTTTCTCTCTTCCATTTAAAAGACCACTGTCAGGTTTTCTTGCATTAATCCCACTATGATAATCCATGTAAAGTATTCTCTAACACTGCAGATACACTCTGAGACTCGTGCATGTGTCTGCTCTGAGACCTGCTCTGGTTTAAGCATGTAAACTGCTCTCTAAAAGAGAGGAGAGGCATCTGTTGATGCTTCGTTTGATGGGTGCTCCTGTTTGGTCTTGAAGAGTCACATCTTTTGCCTTTCTTCAGCAAAAAAAAAAAAAAAGAGTTCTTTCTCTGCTTACTTTTCTTGCATTTATGTGCTGATTTTGAAGTTTTGAGGATATATTACATAATTCAGGCATAATTATTGAATTTAGTCTGGCAATAATAGTGCTATTACTCATATTTCAGCACATAAACAAGTCTCTTATGCTCACCAAGGCTGAATTTATTTGATCAAAAATACTGTGGCACACAATCCTTCAGAAATGATTCTGATATGCTGATTTGCTGCTCATTTATGATTATCATCAATGTTGAAAACGGTCGTTCTACTTAATATTTTAGTGAAAACGATGGTGCAGGCTTCAAAAGAACCACATTTATTTGAAATAGAAACCTTTTTAACATTATAAATGTATTTTATGTCACTTCCAATAAATATTTTATAATCACTTAAATAAAAGTATGAATTTACTCCCTGGGCAGCTATTGGCCTAAACAAGCTGCAATGTGGACTAGACCTTATGCTGTTTATTAAAACGTCTGGCTATGACAGACTAACAAATACACAAACACAGCCCCAGTCTTTTAAAGAAAAGAGCCAAGACATCAGCAACTTTTCCAAAACACCAGGAGGTTCATTAACACACACACACACTCGTTGGAGTTTAGATTATTAACCTCATTTCCCATAAACTGGTTTGTGATCAGATATATTATCTTCAATATGAAAAACAGCACATTAGCGATAAGTGACTCCATGCTAATGATAAGAAGAAAAGCTGCAGTTTATTACTCGCTCAGCTGAAGCTGTGTTTGTTTACTGAGGTTGTGCTCTAATTCGTCATCATTATGCTGTTCATTTTTCTTTGTTAGAGGGACCATGAGGCACAAAGAGAACAAGAGAAACTGAAAGACAGAGATGTGAATGACAGTAAGAGAAAGCATGTGTAAGAGAGGGCTAAAGAATGATACACAGATGGGATTGAAAGTGAGATAAAGGAAGGCAGAAAATTAATGCTGAGAGAGAGAGGGGAGAGAAGTAGAGGACAGAAGGACGGAGGGAAGGAGACACTGAGGACAGTTCTTCCACATCGGTCACTAATCCCTTAACGGTGTGTAATCACCAGTTTAATTAGCAGCTCTGATTGGCTGAGTCTGACCCACTGCATTGTTTCTAGGATCATAAAAGAGTCTGAAGGCCTTTTCACATGATTCATGTCAGTGTTCCTTATTGCTTTGAACCCTATGGAGCGAATCATGAAACAACCGTACATGTCCAATAATCAAAATTGCAACTAATTACAGTTGACAACATCTCATCTTTTATTTCTTGTAACCGCAACATTCTTATTCTTCGGAATCATCAAGCTACAGTGCAGGTCAGTTATGACGTTTTCTTGTAATTGCAGCTCTGTCTCACCATTGTGACTTTCATTTTTTGCAACTGCATCGTTAAGTGAATTTATATCTCAAGTTCACTATTTCTTATTCTAAAGAGATGTCAAAGCTACAGTGCAAGTATAATCACAATTCTGATTTTTTTTTTTCTTGTAATGCCAACTGTCTAACCTTAGCGACTTCTTTATTTCTTGCAATTGTATAACTTTTGTGATTTCATATCTCATAATTTATTTCCTATTCTTAAGAATTGTCAAACTACAGCGCATTTGTTGTAATTGCAACTACAATCTCACCATTGTGACTTCTTTATTTCTTGTAATTGCAATTACAATCTCACCATTGTGACTTCTTTATTTCTTGTAATTGCAACTACAATCTCACCATTGTGACTTCTTTATTTCTTGTAATTGCAACTACAATCTCACCATTGTGACTTCTTTATTTCTTGTAATTGCAACTACAATCTCACCATTGTGACTTCTTTATTTCTTGTAATTGCAACTGCAATCTCACCATTGTGACTTCTTTATTTCTTGTAATTGCAACTACAATCTCACCATTATGACTTCTTTATTTCTTGTAATTGCAACTACAATCTTACCATTGTGACTTCTTTATTTCTTTTAATTGCAACTACAATCTCACCATTGTGACTTCTTTATTTCTTGTAATTGTATCATTAGCAGACTTCTTACAATTTCACTTATTCTTACAGAAGTGTCAAGCTACAGGTTAAATTGGTAAAGTGTGACTATTGCTTGTAATTGCAACTACATCTCACATTTTGACTTAATTATTTATCTTAATTGCATCATTATGTGTATGTAATCATTGTGTGTTTTTTTTTGTGTGTGTTTTTTTTACATTCTTCTCACTGTGTGTTTACCAATGTTATAACCACTTTAATGTCTCTGGCTTATACCTATTCTTTAGTTCATATTTTGTATGCTTTCCCTATTTTTACTGTTTACTATATGCATTTACCACTGTCTTGCCATCTAGAAACCTCATAAAATCACCTTTGGTGACACTATCTGCAAAGCTTTTGATTTGGAGGTCACAGCGGTGAAGCTCTGCGGAAGAAGCCTGCCTTTGTTATACCATCCCATCATGCAGTCTTAACAGCTAAGTATGGCACGTTGGTTCCTGATCCCCATGACTCAGAGGTGTGTGTTTGTCTTTAAAGTTACTGTACTCGCTCATTATGAGTAGACTGGCATGGCACATTGCCTTCCATTATCTGGATTACATAAGCAGTTCAGCACTTAGATGTGCTGATGCATTCCTGATTAATCGTGTGTGTGTGTGTGTGTGTGTGTATGTGTGTGTTTCGTATGAGACAGCTGCATGGACTTTCTCAAACCGCCCCACAGATGTGCAATGCCCCATTCCTCCAAACACCCTTCTACTCACGTGTAAAGACACACAGACTTTCTTAATCACTTCCCACGTCTGTTCCCAACACCTCAAGCAAAGCTCAGATCGCCCTCCTGTCTCTCTTAAAATCCTGCACTCCTATAGGGTTACTATTGTCATTAGGGAATATATTCACAACAAGACACACAATTAAACAAACAAATAGTTCAAGTGACAGAATAAATGATAACATACATCATATTAATTATCAGTCAGTTATCAGTTATTATGTTCACCAGGACCAAGCTTTTGAAAGTACTCTTTAAGCATTCACATCTGCATTTGCTTACCACACAACTAAAATGGCACATATACTGTGCAGTTAATTACAAAAAATATTTTTGTATTAAAGATATAAATTATTAAAAAAGTATTAAATATATTACCAAATTCTACTAGTATTACTACTAATAATAATAATAATAATAATAAAGTACACAAATTACATTTTATAGATTTTATATAATATTAAATAATATTAAAAATTGCAATATAACGGTCCCACTTTATATTAGGTGGCCTTAACTACTATGTACTTACATAAAAAAATAAGTACAATGTACTTATTGTGTTCATATTGTATTGTAAAACACTTGCTGCTATTGAGGTGGGATAGGGGTAAGGTTAGGGAGAGGGTTGGAGGTATGGGTAAGTTTAAGGGTGGGTTAAGGTGTAAAGTATGGGTCAACAGTGTAATTATAAATGTAATTACAGAAATTAAATAAAGACTGTAATTACATGTAGTTTTTTTAAATATAAGTACAATGTAAAAACGTGTGCACACAGTAAGTACATTGTACTACATTATTAATTAAAATGTAAGTACATAGTAGTTAAGGCCACTTAATATAAAGTGGGTCCAATATAACTCTTTAATGTGTGTGTGAGGACTTGCACTGAAACAACTGTTTGTATATGTTGATTTAAGTAATCTCTAAGTATAAGAGATAGAGAAAGAAACCGGAAGAGACAACAAGGGAGAGAGAGAGTTCCTGCTTTGGTTGTTTAAATATCCTCAGGCTCACTCTACAGGGAGTGATTTAGCCACATATCTAAAAAAAAAAAAAATCTCTTCCGCTCACTCTGTTCCTACAGCCTACTCTCTTTTCCCTTCAGTAACCCTGTTTTTATGTATCCATGTTGTCTCTCTGGGCTGAGGAAGGAAACTGCAGAAAGTTTCAAATATAAATTGAGATACTTTCTTGTCTTTTTGAGTTTGCCTTTGTCAGTCGTTCTTGCTGGTTAATCACGAAAACCTGTTTGAAGCACAAATTTCGCCACTTTGTTTGGTAACTTTGGTTCCGAATGAATAGCTCTGCCAAAAATTGTTCACTTTAAACTCATATTTCTTTCTACTGTAGACATCACAATGAGAACTTTTACTGATATATTTCATGTGATTGCAAGTCATTATAACTTAATTGAATTTGGTCTGTTTCTTACACAAAGCTGTATTGCTTCAGAACAGGTCCACAGAATACAGTACTCTGTATGGATCACTTTTACGGTGCTTTTGTGTCCATTTCTGAAGCATGAAAGCTTGCAATTCTAATTGCGTGGAAAAGAATAACTGCACAGTTCTGAAAACGGCTACCTTTTTTGTTCCACACAAGAACGTAACATGGGTTTTAAAGTGACATAAGGGGAAGTAAATGGTGACCGAATTAAAATTTTTGACTGAACTGTTCCCTTTCGATTGAAAACTGTATCTTTTGAGTTCAGTCGAGTTCATTTAAAAGCCTTACAAAAGAATTCTAAATCTCTCTAATGATGTCTTCACTTCTCTCCTTTAGACACGTTCCACTTTTATCCTCAGACAGCACAGAAAAACACAAATTTTCTTCCTCTCAAACTCATTTCTCTTGTGTTCCATATCATTTCTCATCATTTTCTTCTCTCTTACAGTTCTTCCCTATCCCTTTCCACTTAGCAGTAAATCACTGTCATTCCCTCTCTTGGTAACTATTTTTGATTCTGTTCATCTCTTGCTCTACCCTTATAAGTTTTGAGATACTCAATATCACAAAAAAAAACAAAAAAAACAGAAGACAGACCTTGTGTTTGCCTTAAAATAGACCCCAACAACACACACAGTGAGTTAGGGCTTTAATGATGTGTCTGGTCCTATTAGCTGTGCTGCCATCTTACTATTCAACGAGTTCATTATTCACTCTCCTGCGACTCTGGGGCTTCTTATCTCCTTGCATTTCTCTGCATGTCAACCCCTTGCACACCTTCTGACTGACCCCGCAGGGATCTTTAATGGAGATCGCTGCAGCGGAGACTCACTTCTGATCTCTTTCAAATCAGATGAAGTTAAGTTAAACCAAAAAAAAACACAAAAGTTAACTTGCCTCAAATGCAATAACAGTGAGCTCTATCATTTGAACAGTGGAAAGTTTTGATTTAGCTGTTGTGTGAGAAAGTAATCTTAATCCTCGACCCGAAATAAAACATTGCCCTCCCGGTTTTATGAGCTGCTCACTCATCCCGCATGTGCGGACAGGTAAAACCCAAAACGACTGTTGAACATCCTCACGGTCTGTCTGCGACCGAAAAAACAAAGGGGACACTAAAGGGATCCCTGAATCAGAGCAGACATCTGGACGGCAATAACGGTGGGATTAAAATAAAAATCTGCCTTTCATCTCTTTCAATTTTCTCTTGTTTATTCCTTTCCCCATCTCTTTTATTCCTCTTTCACTTATTTTCTATTTCTAAATGAATGCAGTCTTTTTCTATTTTTGTGGTGTTTTTGGAAAAGGCAAGTGTAGGACTGCAGATTCTCTCAGGCTGATAATGTGCACAGTTAAAGTGGCTCGTTAAACCCATTTTTTCACACAGAAATCACTGCATACTGTAGCTCAAAGTCTGCAGTCAGCACTTTCCGTCTCCCATCCCTTCGCTGGGTATATAAGCGTCTGATAAAAATAGTGCAATTGAATCAAACTCCACACCTTTTGCCGCTTCTTGTTTTAAAAAATATATATACATTATTAAAGAAATATTTCACTTAAAACTCATGAAATATGTTCCAAAGATGTGTGACTTTTCTTTTTTGGCACACAGAGAAGTTTAGGAAAATCTTGTCCATCCAATTACGGTAGCTTTAAAACTTCAAAAACACCATAAAAGTTGTCTGTATGCCTTGTGCACTATATGAAAAAGCGTACCCTAAGTGAGTCGATAATGACGAGTGATTAGTGAATGAATCATTCTTTTTAGTCTAATCATTTCAATTAATCTAACAATCCAATTCACAAAGCTTGTCTAAATTAAGTGGATCCAGTTCTATTATTAATGAATATTTCATGGGTTGATGACTTGTTTTTCATATAAAAAATATTGTATGACTTCAAAAGTCTTATTGTGGGCCAATCATGTGGTCCACTTTGAGTTTTTTGTGTTTTTGAGCTTGACAGCTCCAGTCCTATTTTCGGTTTCATTACCGTATATTGAAAAGAATGGCATAGGTGTTCTTCAGAATCTCTCCTGTCATCAAATGGGATGGTAAATGAAGACAACATGTAAAATGTGGGGCAAAATTATCACTTTAATAGACAAACCCGACATCACAAACCCGCTGTAACCAGCTCCATAAACTTCTTGTAGCTACTATGAGTTGGTGATCGACTAAGTGCTGAATTATTATTATTTTTTAATTGAAGTCAGTTACAAAAAAAGTAGGTCTAATTTGAATACGAAAAGAAAGATTGCTAGTTCTTAAGACACGGTTTTAACAAAGTGGCTATGTTTATGTAACTGCCCAGTGGAGTACAAGCAGTACGAGGACACAGCAACAGAGAGATTTCCATATTTCACTTATTATATGGTAGCTCCAAAACAAAGATAGTAGTCAGCAAACACAGATAAGTGTGTGTATTTGTGTGTGCGACAGAAAGTTTCTCTCTCTGACACTGATGTGGTGTGGCACTGAAAGCCTGCAGCAGTTTTCTGGGCAGCGGATGCATCCTGCAGCTTCACACTGGCTTAGACGAGCAGAACAACGCTAAGAGCTCACACACACACACACATACACTTGTACACAAATATAGAGAGGGGGGAGGCAAAAGAGAGCACTCAACAAAGTAACCACATTTAGGGATTAGAGGACGTGGGCAAAACCTCTCCACACAGAAATTCTGACAAAGCCAGATGGCAAGGAGTAAAAAAACAAACAACAAAAACAAAACTGAGAGCTGTTTCCAAAAAAAAAAAAACCTGTCAAAAACTCTCAACTAAATCAAGACAGTCTGAGATCATCACCAAATTAACTCCACTCGACATGTAATGTAAATCACGGCTTCACAGGGCTTATTGCTTTTATAAAACACGGTTATTCCCTATACGTAGTAAGGTTTCACAGAATAAAAAGGAAGCAAATAAAGTGTAATGATATAAATAAAAAACGTGGAGCTTCTTCCACCAAAAAAAGTGAAGTTCCAAAAAGTGGTTGCCAAGCAACACACAGAAGTAAACAAAGGTGTATGTTTGTAGTGTAATTTACAACAGCTTCGAACGCGGCTCAACCAATCAGAACCAAGGAACAGAAACAATCCGTTTTATAATAGTGGCATAAAACACCAAGTACTGAATACAGAGTGCACACCATATTCCATGTTTAAAAGTTAGTAGTCCGTATGATTTATTATTATTCTTATTTTTCAAGAAATGTATTATTATTATTATTCAGCTGGGATGAAAAAAAAATATCAAAAGTGATTGTACAGTGATATTTATATTGTAACAAAATATTTCTATTTCAAATATATGCAAGAGAAATATTGGACTGGAGCAACTGCAGCTGAAAAATTCAGCTTTGCCATCACAGGAGTAAATTACATTTTAGAATAGAAAACAGCTATTTTAAATTGCAATAATATTTCACAATATTGCTGTTTTAAAAGATTTTAATCAAATAAATGCAGACTTTGTGAGAAAAAGAGATTTTTTTACAAAAACATTAAAAATCTCTTACCAACCCAATAACATTATATATGTGTATTCTAAGCGAATGCTTTAGTTATGTTTCAGAGATCAACCAATAATTGGCAGACCCCCTGCAGTAGTAGTGCTGCATTTCATTTTTAGATGAATTACATCTATTTCTGTTATTTTACAGGAAGACTAATACATATGGTGAAAAGTACATGCGATACTTAATTGAAATTTATACTGATTTCATTTCAGTTTGCCGTAATCTACTGCTATCCTCTCATTATTTATTCCCTTCTCATTTTAGTTCAGAGTCTTTGAAATCCCTTGTTCTGCTGGCCTCATGCAGGTCTCATAAAGCCAGTTTGAGCACTCGGTGCACAAGAAGGATGGCCAGAAGCCTTGGTCTTTCTTCCCTGTGTATCTGCCATCATCTGGTCATCATTAGAGCTGCAGGGTTTACACAACACCCGCCCGACCGCTGGAACTAACCTGCGCACACAGGCAACTTACACATGTTTAAGAAGCAGGTGCACATGTACAGCACAGAAACACACACACAGGCACACTGGTCAAGGTGACAGTATGTACAAGCGGAGTGTGCGCGCATCACACCAGAGAGCATAGGAGCAGGTGTTTGTTTAATGTGTATGCGGCAGAATTCACCCAGAAGTTCAAGGCTGTGGCCCTGTGATATGGACCGATGACTCTGTCCCTGCAGGAATAGTGGATACGTGCCGAGACTTATTGGCAGTGGGTGCCGGTATCTTGAATTTTGCGGATCAGTGGGCTAGCTTTGCCGTAGCATTCTCAACCGAATCGAATTACTTGAGCTGTAATCGAAAAACAAAAGCTGTAGCCTGCAAAAAGAATAGAATCTAATGCACTGTGTTTATTTGTGTGTGTTTGGGTTCGCTTATGTCTGTGGGGCCCTTTGCTTTCCAGTAGGATTGCATAACACTTTAGAGTCTCTTCATCTCTGAATGCATGAAAAAAAATAACTGCATAAAAAAGGGTAAAAAGTGTAAGGAGATCCATCTTATGTAACATGTGGATTAAAATCAGAGCTTGCATCCTATGTAAGTGTGTGTGATGTGTGACAACATTGGTGTCGACTGCACTTGTGTGTTTATCCCTCAAAGTTTGTGTGCGCGCGTGTTTATTAAGTGCTTTGCTCAGATGTCAAGGAAATTAGCATTAAAATGATTCAGCTGACAGTCTAACATTACATCTGACTGCAAAGTGCCCAAAATATGTACTCTTACAGCTGAAGAGAGTGGAAGAGTGAGGTAGAGAGAAAGAGAGGGAGAGGAAAATGAACAGCACACATCTAAAACCCAAGAGAAAGAAAACCTCTTTATAAAGTGGAGAGAAATGCAATGTGAAGGATCCTGGCTCGGAGAGAAAGTGGGGGGAGGGGTGGCTGACTTTAAACTTCAGAAATGGACCCACTGCAGAGACCATGGGCTGTGACATTGTGTGTTGCTATAGGAATGAGGAATAGGCGCTTGTGTGTTAACTGTATGCATATAGATTGAAATGAATGTGAGCGTCTGGACCGTTCAGGAATTAGCAGGAATAAATCCTTTGTAAATCTTATACTACCCACTACTTAACACAGCTAAACAAATTCTCAAAATATGCCCAGTTTGTCACATTAAAAGTACTCACTGTATATTATCATATCGTGAACATATGAGACGCCTGGACTATAACACATTAGTTTTATCCATTTTCTGCAGTTGATCAGTCATCGGTCTGAAAGTAATTAACAAATAACATAAATGCCATAAATAACCATTTCTTTTAAATTATTAAAAAGTTTAATTCTATAATATATCAGTTATAAAAATGGTTATATATGCTTCTATTCAACAAACGAATTCTATTTTTATATGTTGTTATTACACTACATATACAATACAAATTGTAGATGAAGCATAGCATAACACACTCTTATTCACACAGCAAGCGTCACTGCTTCAAATCATGTCAGTTACCCAAGCACAAGTTATCGTGCTTTACATATTTGTATGATAAGACACATTATGGGAGGCCAAAACTAGGTCAATGTTCCTCGGTTCCCCTTCTCAACTCCTGAGACGATGCCCATTTTTATTCTCTCTCTCATTGGATGAGTATTTTCAGAGTGAAAGGTCAGCAAGCACAGCATACCACCAGTCTTTCTTTCTCTCTCATTCTCTCCAACCTGACCAACTGTGGGTTTGAATGAGACCATGACTAATTGAAAGTAAAGCTACTAATGTTTTTTTTTTCTCCATGCTGTAATTATGCTTACACATTAAAGAGGAGTGATAAGAATAACGATCTTCAGCCGATGTGCAAATCCGGGCTATTACAAACCATTGATCATTACAAATAAAAGAGAGGTGAATAACTTTGATAAAATGATAAAAGTCTTGTGATTTGAGCACTCAAGATGTTATTTTGTTATTCTGGCTGTTTTCTGCGGCTCATGTCACAGTCTGAAGAATTTCTGGACTTTTCAGGATTTGAAGCCTCTAGCATAATTTCACTGTATAAACAATGAGTGCCTGAGCATTTGAAGAGGACAGATACGGTTCAGAGTCCTGAATATCAATACAGATGACGTTCAGTAGTGTGGGCAGAGGCTTTTCATGGTTCGCAGCTAAATGTTTTAAAAAAATCTATTCTACTTTTCATGTAAAATATTCATCACTGCACAAGATCTAATCACAAACTAACCATACAATTCTAATTATTTCATTAAGCCAAAATTTAACAAATGTAAAAAGAGGTGCTCTACCAACAGAACAGGAGGTCCAACCAAAAAGCAGGTGTTGCACCTTTGTCCAAAATCTTTTGATCAAACCTAAATTTTCCACCCAGACTAATATTGGGTCCTAACAAGGTGTGATAGAACAAGTTTCCAGTGACAGGTACATTTTCTGTTCATACCGTGAGCAGGTTTCTGCATACATTTGCATTTATTCAGTTGTCTGATGCTTTTATCCAAATTACTTTTAATTAAAATAATACATGTGGAAGCGATTATTAATAACATTTCCATTTATGCAAGCCCATAGTGAGAACACAAAACTCCTTCTCAAAAGTTTTTGAGAATTGCAATGGATTTTGCTGTTCATGTGAAGGTTTGGAATGAACTTGAGTACTGAGTGACAGTGTATGTGGAGGTCTCAGAAAGTGTCCTTGTACTGCACTGTAACTGAACCACCAGACTTCATTTATTCACTGACCACAGGGGACGAGAAAGAGCTTAAGTGTTTAGGTAAAAAGGCTGTCCTGTATGCTACCAGCAGCCTTCATTTTGATGCAGACATCTACCGGCAGTTTCATCAGATTGCTCCTGGTTAACAGTAAGAGAATAATTTAAGTTTAAATGTGTTGCAAAGTCTAATGCAGGGACCCTGTCGTTTAAAATCAACTGCAATAAAGTTTAGTCTCAACGTCACTCAGACACACCTGGAGGTAATTCACAAGTAAACCCAAAGACACTGATTAGCTGTTTCAGGCATGTTTGTTTCGAGCTGGATTTAAATGCTGCAGGAAGGACAAATCTTAAAAAAATGAAGAAAGAAAGAACGGAAAGATGGATGGATGGATGGATGGTTTGAACAACAGCAGCTCTGTAGCTCTTGATTGAATGCATTTGGAAGTTCTTTTTTTATGAATACTAAATAGTGAGTACTGAGTAGAAACTTTATATGGAAATTTTATATATATATATTTATATATATATATATATATATATATATATATAAATAACCTTCAACAGTCATAGTATGGGATTAAAGGAGACAAACCCATTTAGATTGATTTAATGAAGTATTTTGGGCTGCACGCATCCAAACACAAGTTTGTAAATATACATAACGGCCGACTGCATCACTGCAGAGAAAACACAGATGAACCGTACATCAGGCCAACAGCTTGGACAGAGGCCTGTAAAGTTTAGGAAGAGCTGGGTTGCCATAAATGTACGTAATATGCAAAAAGAGAGAGCTGCTGTTATGTAGGTGCAAAGGAGGAGAAAGCTTGTTCAGTTTGGAGTTGCAGTAAGGACATGCTGACATTTCCTTTAGATGTGCACTTTTTCAGAAGGCCCGCGGGGAGACGGGGTTGCCCACAATGACTGCCACCAAAGAGGCCAAAGCTGAAAGCTGACACTAACAACAGGAGACAGAGCAGGCGACGTGACGTAACCTATTACACTTTAATACCTGTCTAAAGCAATCTCCCTCTCCATCACACACACTCTCACACTTCAGCCCACAAGCTCAGATCATAGACTCCCTGTGTCTCCTTTGTACGCGCACACGTATACGCACTGCGTCACAAATGCCCAGACTTACAGAGATTCATATACACACACACACACACACACACAAAAAAAATTCTTTGCTGTCACAGCCTCAGAATATTTCATATCAGGTCTCACATAGTGAGTGTGTTGCTCAGGACAGAGTGTGTGTTATACAGGGTTGACTTGACTCATACACCGAGTGTTCAGCTGTGCACAGAGAGCCCTGGAGGATTACTGTACACAGGCAAGGATGAGGTTCTGTACGCACACATGCTGGGTAATCAATACTGCATACGAGTAAAGCTGTGTGCTCTAAATAATGAGGCATTTGTAAGTTGTGTTGGACTGAATAATTACTGAATGTAATACATTTAAAATGACACCAAACATTACTGTTTGCCTGGCTCAATACTAAACCACTTCCCTTCTGCCATATTAACAAAATAATCATCAATAATCTGAAGTATTGTGATTTGTAAGTAAATCTCACTTGTCAAAAACATGCATGGATCACATTTCCTGACAAGCATATAATTATAAATAGACTAAATAAAACCATTGTTAACAGAATAACTATATATTATTATAATATTTTATTAGTATATAATATCATTCTTATTGCCTTTAGTTTATGAAGATTATATATATATATATATATATATATATATATATATATATATATATATATATATATATATATATATATATATATATATATATACTTTTAAATTATTGAATCTTTATTTGAAACAGAAAAGTTTTGAAATTATGCATTAGTTTGAGTTTCATCTTGTAAAGAGAAGCAAACAATCCTGATCACATTGCTTCACCTTTCCCTTCTGTGTCATACCAAGGGCAGATGCACTGCAGTCTTTGGTTCCCCGAGACCTTTTCTCACTAATCCAGCAATTAACATGAATAAATTCATGATAAAAGAGAGGCCAAAGCAGACGTTGAAGATGCTGTTCTGCCTCGTAAGCATTCTGATTTCACCTGAAGGTCAGCAAGATCATTAGATCAACAGAGCTTTGATAAGCTAGCATTCTCACTCTCTCCATTTTCCCTTTCCTTTTTTTTTTTTCTTTCAATGCTCTCAAACCCATATCTCATTCTCTCTCTTTTACTTGTTTTCTCTGTTTTCATTAAGCATTTCTAAAGGGTTTTCTACAGAGGGTTTAGATAACAGTCCCACTCAAGGCTTAATGTGATCAGAAGAGATCAACTGAGATGTTTTTTGATTTGTTTGTGAGTTTCTTAAATTTTTCTGTACATAAATGTATTTTGCTCTAATAAATGGCAACATAAATAATGGTTACTAAAGCAACTAACAACCGCAAAGCAGGTGGAAAAGAGAAAGAAATGAGGAATACATACTTGCACTATTCATTGTATTGACCATAATTTAGCAAATTGTGCGTTAACACATTTTGAATATTTTTGTTTATTTATTTGCAAAATATGTTGCTAATAATAGTTGCATGTGCAGGCATTTAGCTCTCTCTCTCTCACACACACACACACACACACACACACGCACGCACATTGATGCCTCCATGCACTGAAGCAGAAAAAGTACAGGGTCGGTCAAGAGAAGACTAAGTTGGCATTAACGGTAAAATAAAAAATAGCATTTTCATTGCTTAATGACCTCTTCTGCCCCCTGGTGTTCAAATAACATCTGACTGCTGGAGAGTCACTGAAGAGAGATTCTGTTTTAAGGAGAGATTCACATTTTTATTTTTTCATTCTTTTTTCACATTTTTAAAAGTATGTTGATTTCCATAAGAGCACTTAATGTATGCAGAACATTCACATTCCATGTGTCCCAATTTAAATACATTTATTGGATAAATAAATTACTTTGACCAGGTTCAAGCAAAACTCAATGACTTTGCCAATAGTGAAACCGAGAAAAGCATTGCATTTTTATTAAACTGATGTCAATTTTCAAAATTTTGTGTCCATTTTCTTTAAATCTGAGCATAGTTTAGCTCAAAGTCAAACTCAAAGTCAAACCATTGTCTAAAAGACCAGATTCATAAGTGAATTTTATTAAATGTGCAGTTACTACGTTTTGCATACTGTAGCAGCACTGTGAGCAAGTTGGATTTCAGCTTTCTGCATCTCGCTAAACAAAGTCAGTATTTCACCCCCCCAAAAAATAAAAAAAACTCTTGTTTCTACTGTATCTAAGCAGCAGACGATGTTTGGAATAGACATCACTAATCTCTAACTTCAGTCCCCATCATAAATAAACACATTCTGCAGACAACAGCTAAAATGTGAAGTTGAAATTACACAGTTACCAAATGAGAAATAAATGCTGTATCATTATTTACTTACCCTCATGTTAAACCAAACCCCTATGGCTATCTTTCTGAGCAGAATTCCTAAACAGCTTTCTTCCAAACAGTAAAGGGGGATGAGAAAGCAACATTTAAGTAGTCCATGCTTATGCGTTATATTCCAAGTCTTCTGAATCCTAATTGAGTGAGGAGTGAATTTTGGTCATGATTAAATGAAAATCTGGCCATGAAAATCTTGCAGTCTTGGTCACAGTTTGCTCTCACTTTACAGAAAAGAGCAACTGGGATATTCTTCTAAACATCTGCTTTTGGGTTCCACAGAAAGAAAAAAAAGAAGCTGTCATACACGTTTTGGGAGGAGCTATTCCATAAATATCACTGAATGTCCTATTGTTGAGCTAACAAACCTTATAATTCATGAATAGTATTAAAGCATTTCTTGAAGTAACTTAATAACGTTTACATTAAACCATAGTCAAGTAACCTGTTGCCTGAAACTTTAATTACTGTTGTCAATGCAAAGAGTTCAAACTGCAGATTTGATTGACTAACACCAATCAAAACATTAAACTGAAATTAGAAGTTTGTCATTTTTCTGATCCTTCGCCTCATCATCACATTTCACAAGAGTTTGTTTTTGATATCTGCAGTTGTTCTCTTTTACCAGTAGATGGCAGTAAAGTTAAAAGAGAAGAACCTGCTGACACTGACTATCATGTATAAGGCAGTGGTTCTCAACCACGTTCCTGTGTAAATTGATTATTAAATAGTTTAATTAGGATTTTTACATAATTTACATGACAGAGTTCAAAGATAAATCCTTCTTACTACTGGAGCTGCAAGATTTTCAGTTTCAAATGATTATTAAACAGCAAACACAAACTCTGCAAGAGATATTTAATTCTTCTTTGCTTCGTGATTTTTTGGTACACCTAATTCACTGATCATCCTAAAATAACCTTTTTATCTTAGAATTAGTTTTTCCTAACGATAATGAGGACAAGACAAATTATGCTTCATATGTATATTAAGTTTTATTTTATTTCTTAATTTATATATGTTGTATGTGTCTGTGTGTGTGAAGGGGATTGGTGGTGCTGGTTGGGGGACATCCCAACAGCTTTGTATAACACTGGTTAAGAGTGGAGACTCGGCTAAAGAGGGAGAAACCCTGAGAGTTGATATGAGAGATGACCTGATGTTTGATTTTAAAATAGAAAAAGGAAATATGAAAACTTATAAAAGATATAAAATAAAGCTGAATTTTACATACTCCCTATAGCAGTCTGAATGTACATGGTTGGTGATACACAGTGGAAATGATATTGAATTAGTTATGTTTTGACTGCATCTATCTAGATTTCAAACACACAGAGGTAATATTGTGCACTATATGCATTGAACAATGAGACATGTTTATTACATGATTGTAATTTAGCAAACTTTTACTGAAGAGGCTGTTGTCGGTTGCTAGAAAAAAAAGCAATAAAAAGAGCAAACAAATCAAAAGAGCTACTACAACAACTAGTACTAATAATAATAATAATAATAATAATAATAATAATAGTAATAATAATAATGTCTTAATTCTGAACGGTATTTGTATTGTTTTATAATTTACAAAAGAAAATGTATTTTCGTGAACCCGTTGCTTTAAAGTGTGCTTGTGCTATATATATATATATATATATATATATATATATATATATATATATATATATATATATTTGTGTGTGTGTGTGTGTGTGTGTGTGTGTGTGTGTGTGTGTGTGTGTGTGCGTGTGCGTGTGTGTATATACATATATATTTCTACTTTGTTTGAATAAAATGCATCATTGCACAGATTACACTTAAAGTCTTAAATATTCAAATACCTTTTCCCGACATGCAACATTTTACTTCAACCATCTGCAAAGTTGAAAACTAAATCTGTTAGCAGAGCAACAGAATATAAAATCTTATTAGAGAAGCAAATGTCAACTGCTTGATTGTTTATTGTTAGAAAAAAAATGCTACTACTGTATATTACGACCAGTTCTAAAGCAACTATAAGGCGTAAATATATTAAGGTTTAATACACATAAACGTCAAGATTTTCTGTAAAGCATGCTTTGAAAGTGTGTACTGTGAAAATCATACATATAAATGTGACAGATTTCGGTTCTCCTTCCCCAAAATAAATACATTTAAACAATCACATTTTCAGACCATACCACTTAATGCACCTCTAGGACCTGAGATAGAGAAGATTCCTCTCCTGAAGCCCTCTCTGCAGTTACCAGCACTCAAAATCCTTCTCCACCTTAACAGCCCTTCAGACTCATCTGATCAGATGTCTCTTCCGCATTATCAAACCCACATTAGAGCAGCCATTCACATTATTGCAAACTGTTGATGTTCATAGAACTCAAATTTCCTTAAAAGCTAGTTTTTATATTTCACTTTGCACTGAATTAATGAATTTCACTTTTGCAGTGGAATGAACCATTAGTTTTTCAGTTTTTCCATCTAATCACTAATCAATCCACAGCCACACACACTCAATTCAAACATGATTGTTCAGACTCGTTTTTAAGTCTTTTCTGTAGTCTTGACTCATGAGCAGTGACACAGACCATAAGACTTAAGCGCCTCTGCAGCTCTTCAGCTCTCCATTATTTTATTGCAGCTTCTGTCAGCATCAACACGTACACACAGTGAAAGATATCATTTCAAAAAGGGAGTGGCCGATGCATTTAATTAATGAATTAATGCTTCGTGTGGAGCAAATTGTTGATCATGGGCAGAACAAAGCGCTCAAGTGCAACCTGCTTCGTTTCTGTCACGGACAAACAGATTTTATATCTGATTAGAGCGAATCCACAGCGATATCATTATGTATGCGTTACAATGGAGCAGCTGTCCAAAACAATGAATGAACGAATGGCTGGATGAATGAAAATGGAGTAAGTGAATGGCTGCGTTCTGTCTATACAACACTCAGTCGATGATGGTTGCAGATATGAAAAATAATGTAATGGTGATCAAACCATTGCAAACCCGATACAAATTTCAATATCAAGTGTTTGCTTGCGGGGAAAATGCGTTTAATCAACATACATATAGCAATATTAGCATCACCATTTCCTTTGTTTCTATTTAGTTCGCTTTCTTCAGTATAGAGCTCCCCAGACAGATGACTGCTCGCGCTCGGCGCTTTCTATTTTTGTCCTCGTGGCGCTGTTTCTGCTCTTACTACCATTTTTCGATTGCGGGCGGGAATAAAACAAACCCTCTCCTCTGCTCTGTCCCTCACTTTGATATTTATGCAACCTTGCCTGCTCCTTAAAATAGTCGTAAAGTCGTGCATGCTCGTGCGCCACTCGTCCTTGAGAGCTTTAACGCTCTGAAGAAGAAAAAGAGGAAGGAGAAAAAGAGGAGGAAGAATAATAAAAAGAAGACGACAATGTAGGGGGGAGGGAGCGAATCAGAATATTATGGATTGATACAAATAGTCGCTCGCGCCAACCCTCAGCCAGAGTTGAATTAATGTGTTACTATTTTTGGAACGCCTGTGTTTCCAGGGGAAACCTAATGACGCAATGACGTCAATGCAGGTCAGCAGCAGACTGGAGGAATTGAGCGCTTCCATTAGATTTTGCAGTATTTTCCAGAAACGCGGAAAGGACAAAATGGATTAGTTTAAAATTTTCTAAAAACACCAGTATGCAATTTGAAAGCATTAAAGATCAACGCGAGAGGAGCGCATTCGCATTTATTGGAATTATTATTATAAAAACCAAAAGGGGAAAAAAAGAGATCTCGTCTTCCTTGAAGCATTGCTCACACGGTAAGTCTGGCATATATTTTCTTTTAACGCTCACGGATCCGCGTTGACTTGTCTCGTCTTCTTTAATGGGGCTTGGTAGAAGCATTGGTAATGTATTTCTGACTTTCTGACAGACGGTCTGATGCGTGTTCTGTCTTCATCTGTGAACTCAACACATGGAGAAAACACCCTGTTTCAGATGGTCTCTGTGGAGCGGGTAGGTGAGCAGCGGTTATAAGCGCCTATAAACGAGCTATAACGCGCGTGCTTCGCCCTGCATCCATTTGCGCGCTTTTAAAGCCCTTTTAATGCCATTACAACTGTTGAAACGTGCATCATTCCGTAGTGCAGACATATTCTTGCAAGGAATAACTTGAAATTACTTTAAATATTTTATTTTGTTTTTTCAAATGCCGACTCGTGACTGAATATTTGGCTTTAACTTCGTGGTGTGGAACAGCCGACTATACAGTGCAAACGCACAACATTTTAAAATAGCTTTTAAAAAAGCTAAAGGTGTGGGCCAGTGGCATGTATAGAATTTCAATAATTAGACAGCTATATCTACTTCCATAAGCACGATTTATGTCCAATACTACACCGGGGTGGCGCAAAAGCATTAGCAACAAGTACTAGAAGCATTATACATAGTGGACTAAATGTAACCATTGAAACCTTTTTACAAATATTAATGGGAATAAAACACCCTCGCATTAAAATTGAATATTACACACATGCACACACCCCTAAAAAAAACTACACTCAAATGATAGGAGAATGGGGGTTCTTGAAAGGGACATCCAATTAAAATAATAATAACAATAATTTTATTATTCATATTTGAATGTTCAATTCTATGTTCCAGATTACAAGCACCTGTCTGTATCACCACTGTGACAAAACCCCCTTCTTTCCCCATCTCTTCCTCAAACTGTGGGTGTGTACAGCACAGGGCGTTCACCGCGGCGGGTGGGTTTCAGCACCGTGGACAGCAGCCCGTTCAGCACAATGGACAGCTCCCGTTTAATTAACACGCCTCTTTCAATCAACCCGAATACACCACATTGGCGCTTCCAGCACGTTTGTCTCCGCGTTTCTCCATACACACGTATGTAGTGTTTTATCTCCCAGTGATGGTCATTTACACACAAGACACGATATATGTGGACATGGAAACAAATACGGTTTAAAATAATTGTACTTCTTAGATACAGGCCTAGTAGATACTTAGATATAGACCAAAAGTCGTTAAAGGAATCGTCGCAATCAGAGAAAGAGAGGAGAGCGCGCATGGGAGGGCGAGACTTTCACACATATGACGCATTTAGTGAGGTAAACCTAACGGATGCCTACGTCATCTACTCCGCTGGACCCCAAACATCTTTGGCCCTGGTAACAAATAGACGCAGAACACAATGCTGTTAAAGGATCGGATTAAAAGGTGTTTCACACCCGGCACCTGACGGTCTCAGAGTGCATTTTGTTAGAATTACACAGGTGAAATTATATTTGAACTTGCGCAGACGAAAAAAATATATTTAAAAAATGACAGTGACGCATATGGGCTCCAGAAATGGCTTTCTCACACTTTGCGCGAGAACGAGCCGTGTAGTTGGTTAAAACGGACTAACCTGTCACGCGTTAAGTTGGCTGCACATCATAGAAACAAACATTATCGTCAATTTTCGTAGGAAAGAGCTTTTGCGCCACAAGTGTTCAAAAGAACACAAGAAACAGTCAAACAATGATGCTCGTTGTGTGTAATTGAATCATTTATATTGTGTAATTGTACTAGTTTAAATCTTGGTTTCGAGACATTCCTTGGACTGATAAATGTGTGTATGTGTCTTCATGTGTTTTTATATATATATAAATATCTTCTTAATGAAAGAAGGATGACATTCACATTTCAGTCTCTCTCCCTCTCTTTCTCTGTTCAGATACACGAAGCTGATTTCCAGGTCCCCGTCTTGTCCTTTTCAGGTCTTTTTGCGGTCTGGGCTTGCTGTTCCTTGAACCAGTAGCCAGGAAGCCCTTACCCCAAAAAGTATCTGCAGAGGACCAAAACATCCTAACTGAGATATCAAGCTCTCAAAATCTCCATCAAACCCCAGACTACTAAAAAAAGAAAAGTGTTCTTTTGCATAGCACTCTCATAAATGTTATGTTTTTCATTTAGTTAAACAAACAGTTTGGTCATCTAAGAATTTACGTATAATAGCAAATTAACCATAAAGAGTTCTAAAACAACCATACACCTCCTAGTACAACATTTCACATAGATCCAGTGACACACAATGTGTGGTAAATTTACAGACCTTTTACACTTTAATATAATTTGACTTCCTATGTCTAAAAATAAACTCAAATCCTGTCTCAAATCAAGTAAAAGCACAGTAGGTGGAGGAGAACTGAAACAAAACCTACATTTACATCTGCGCAGAAATTAAGGCACAGCCCTCACCACACATGTGACGCACAAGATGAACCGTGACAATGCACTTAGCAACCTCAGTCTGAAAGCAAGTGGATCATAACTTTTACTTCTTGGCCTGAATAACTGGTACTGCTGAATTAGATTCAATTAATATATAATAATTGAAACCTGAATGGAGAGATTTTGCATAAAGGAATCATATAGGGATGCCAATAATTGTTTATGAAAAATGCTTTATGATAACATATGTACTCTTTACATAATTTCACAGCAGTTTACTTTTAATATTATTAATGTACTTTTAATAAATGAACGTTGAATGTTAAAATTGTGGACTGAATGAAATGTCCGTTTTGAATTTCATACCTGTGGTAAATGAAATGTAAAACAAATAAATCAGGGGGAGGGGGGGTATCAATCTTAAAAAGTTTAATAAATTTAATGGACCATTCCAACAATATTGATTTATATTGTAATAACGCAGTTGATTAAACATATGACAGTCTATGCATTAATATACACAGTATGTGACTATTTATTGGTTACATTTTAGTGTTTGTCGGTTTATGCACACACAAAAAAAAGCATATAAAACCTTGAGAAGATTAAAAAGTCAATTTTAAATTCATTTTGTCTGTTCTCAAGTATAAAGAAAAATAGAAGAACTGATCACATTGTCAATTACTCTAAACTTAAAATAAAATAAAAGAGTATTTCAGTACTTCAGTCAACCCGATAGACTGTCATTCTTTTAATGCATTAACACGATAAAGAAAAGTACTGAAACGTAGAGAAACATATAGAAGAATTTTAAATGGGTCATAAAGACTGTATATGAATGGCAACCATACTCCCTTTTGGTGCTTATAACAGCCGTAAGAAATGAGAGTTGGGTATTCATCCAGGTCCATGGGCATTTTGCTATTGTGCTTTCTTGCCCAGAGCATTTATCCCCATAACTTCCTGCCCATTCACTGGGACACCAGCTGAGTGCTTTGGTCATGTGACTTCACTGTCCACAGGCTTTTCCGTTGTCTCCATTCTTCTGTGGGAGATTGTGCTCTTTAGAAAAAAGGGAGACCATATGCTTGACAGTTAAAAATAAATAAGGTATAAGGTATATATTATATAAGGTATAAATGGAGTATTAAGAATAAATAAGGTTTGCGCAAACTAAGATTCAATAAATATCATTAAATCAGGTCTCTGTTTAAAAGCCTAATTCCTAAAGACAAGGTTTACAATATTACATCAAACTGATAGCTTAGAGAATGCAATCAGATTATTTCAAGTATTTCCCATCCATCCATCCCTCTCTCACTCATTTCTTTTTCTTTTATACATAATCCCTCCTGTACTAATAGCAATGTGACCCTCATATTTGAGACAGGGTTAGTCCCTTTGAATTATGATCCAAAAACATGGCCCACAATTTGTGTCACCATTTAGCCTTGGGAAATGGAGCAGTGCTCTGCCGATGTCATCAGCATGGGACGTACTGTTGTGGAACCACTTTTTGGGTCTCAGTGTTGTAACCAAGCTAGTGAAATCACTACTGTAGGTGCTGTTAGGAGTGAAAGAGTTCTGGTTTTCAAATGTTTCCATTTAATTGATTATTTAATTAACAGCATTTTGTTAGAAACAATTTACCCAGCCTTGTAATTAAAACTTGGAAGTATGGTGTATTTTCAGAGTTGTGTGATTTTTTTATTTTTTTTTCCTGCATCCGTATCTCTGTCTAACTGTTTCAAGTACACTTTTGACTTTTTAAAAGAGAATTTATGAAATTAAATTAGTATGACATAAAAGAATAATAATTTTAATAAAACATATACGAGAGATGTTCTGTTATAACACCGGTTCTTGATATAAATAAAGCATTACTATGTGTGCTTATACAGATGACCATAACACTGTCATTGCATTGTTGTATACTTTTTTTTTTTTTAATTCTCAGCTGAAACAAAAGCTGAATGAAAAAAAATGCAAATGAATGGCAAGCGACACTTCATTCAAGAGTGATGCAAAACGAATGTAAAGTGATGACTTTGCAGGCACAAGGAAAGCAGCTATCGACTGTTAACTGTGATTTTTTTTTTTTTTAATCAATGTGCAATTTTTTATAAAATCATTTAAGCACAGCCCTATAAGAAGCAAGGGAGTATTGCGAGAGGTCCGTACAGTATGGAGTGTATGGAGAGGAATCTGTAATTCAGGCAATAAATACTTTGACAAGAAGCAATCAGTTAAACTGGGACATCAATAGAATAATGCAGAGGTTGCATCCTCACTTTCTTCTACTCTCTACAATAAAAGGTACAACGCTGTCACTTAGGTGATACCATAAGGTACAAAAGCTCTTTGTCTATATCTTTGTACTGTATTTACCCCTAAATGGAACATATTAGTGCCTTGAATTTACATGTTAGTACCCAAAGTATTAGTAATTTTTGAAAGGTTGACTAGTTTTTTTGTTTTCTTAGAGTGTATGAACAAAAATGGAGAGACAATTCAATCTAATCTACATTTTCTTTTATGTGAGGGAGTATTCTTTCTGTCTTGTTCAGCTATTGTTTCATCTCTTCACCGGTTTATGTTTTCCCTGATCTTCTGGTTTCTCTGCTGTATTTGAAAGCTGGCTCAGTGAAGCCTTCTACAGGTCAAACTGAGCAATGCACTCACGAGCTCAGTTCAAGAGAAAGACCGCGGGACTGAGTCTCCATTTGCATCAAGCGAAAGCTTCTCTCTTCTCATTAAACAGTGAGGTTTTTTTTTTTTTTTAAATGAGCCAACTGCACTGTAAAAACATTTTTAAAATTTGCAAATGAATCAAAATCATTAAAGTACATTTATAAGTATTTAAAATACAATTCAATTTCGTGTTTATTTAAATGTGTCCCTTGCCATTTCTTCTTCTTTGACATGTAGTCTCAATTAAAAAAAATTAAAAAAATGTTTCTACACCATTTTTTTGTTTCAGATTATAAAAGAAGAAAAGAAAAGTGTTGTGTGTGTACAGAGAGAGTGTGTGTTTGGTCTAAATCTAACTTTAATTAAAAAGAAACTAAATTTAATTTGTATGGCATTTTACTTGTATAGCTTTTAATCTCAGTTACATATCTACAGAAAAAAAAAAATAAAAAAAAAAAAATAAAATAAATAAGTTTTTACCTGTCACGGATAGAGTCACAGGAAAATGTGTGTAACCACTTGTATTTCTACAGAAACGTAACTTCTACATAATATTTAACCTGATCTGAAAACTGAATCACAAAAACAGACAAGTAGCATGGCAACAGTTATATAGTTTTGACCTTTTATGTATGTATTTTGATTAAATGTTTTTTGCCTCTGTACCTATTCTCTAGCAATGTTGTGCTGACATATTTGACACATGCTATGAAATCAGTACATGCTGTCTTTCTATGAGCGTGTGTTTAGGGATTGCAGGTTGCATCCTTCATGCACACGTATCCCATGAAAACATAGGTGTCCATATTTGGAAAGATTTACTGAACATATCCTGCCTCCATCGTGCAGCACATGATTTCCAGATAGGACCCTCCTTCACTCCCCACCCCCAGCAAGTACGTCAGTTTTGAAAGTTTGGTTGGGACAAAAGCAGGCTGGAACGCAGTCTAAAAGATCAGTGTGGGCTAAAGCCACAGATTTGCACAAAAGGAAATTACAGAGAAATATTTATTTGTGTCTACCAATTAATCATAAACAGATGGAAGATACCCGTATCCAAGTTAACTGAGCAAGATGAGATTTTCGATTTCTAAAGAAACAAAATCACATGATCCACAAGACCACATGATTTATGAAAACCAAATGCCACATTCTCATGAATTATGCCACCATTTTTCCCTAATGACATAATGAACATTTCTGGTGTTCAAAAACACTCAGGAGGAGGAGGAAACATGCATCAGTGAATTTTATGTGAATACCTTTCTAATGATTGCCTTTGCTTTAATTTCATCTCATTAAAGCATATCTAACAGACTGTTAAATACAGGAAATTGCTGTTTTTCCCACTGTTTTTGCTGGCTCATTCACTGATGTGTTATTTGCACAGTAATGTAACCAAAGGAAGCTGTGACAGATGATTTAAATCCTCAGGCTTTTATGAATGATGCTATAAAACTGTATCCGTCTTCTGAACTGCAGTCAGATTGGATATCTGGGATTAAGCTCTAACCTCTGACAGTAAACTGAGAAAAAGGACAGGAAGTGAATATGCGTCACAAAAGAAAAAAGAAAAACAAGCAGAGCTTTTATGAACTGTCAGTTTACGGGAAGAGCACATTACCATCAGTCATTCAGTGTTGTCAAATGTCAGTTAAATATTACAATACGTACTCCACCAGTCAAAATTAAATCCACATCAACTCTTTTTTTTATTATTATTATTACTGTTTTCCATATTTTAGAATAATAGAATTTACTATGAAATGAGTGGAGTGGCAACATGGGAGTAATGTAGCATCCAAAGAATCATCTAAATAAATAAATAAAATTAGTTTTTGTAAATAAATCAATTTGTCTATATTTGTATACACATCAATATTTTTTAAGATACATTAATTAGTTTGAATATATTTGACTGCATTTGTGTGTTTCACATTCAGTGGTTCCATCTCTCTCACATTACTGGATCTCAGTGTAGCGTGCGCTAATGTGTGATCAAACTGACAGTGTCTGAGAGAATAGAGGGGCCAACTGGACTACCAGTAAGTGAAAACAAAAGGTCAAAGCTGAGTTTGAAATCCTCATTATCGCACACACAGACTCTAAAAGCACAGGGCATGCATTTTTCAGTCCAGCATGAGCTCACAGCAATTCATGAATGTTTTACGAGGTGGCTAATTTATATGAATTTGTACGACCCCAAATTAATACGATTTGTGCTAAATTCCAGCAATCACCGAATGTTCCCCTAACGTTCCCTCATGGTTCCCATTTGGTTATTTTTTGGGAACCAAACAAGAACATTCAAGGAACGTTCCCTGTATGTTATTTTTAGGTTTAATTTGATAACCTTAGGAGAATGTTCTGGGAACGTTCCCTGTAGGTTATATTTTTATAACTTTAAGGGAACGTTCCGAGTAGGTTCCCAGAACGTTCCCCTAACCTTAAGGGAATGTTCTATTTGTGTTAATAAAATTTTCCTGGATAACCAATAGGGAACGTTCTTGTAACGTTCTGGGAACGTAAAATTGTTAGCTGGGATCATACGTATTTTATGAGTGGCACAATTTGTATGAATTTGTACAAATTTCCTACACCTAATCCCGCCCCTAAACTTACCGCTCACTGGGGTATAGACAAATCGTACAAAATTGTACGAGTGAGGTCGTACGAATTAGCCACCTTGTAAAATACGTACAAATTGGTCATGAGGTAGCGGTGGTGAGTCTGAGTGAGTGTGCTTGTGTGTTTAAAACGTGATTTAGCATTATACTTACATATCCTATTAAACCTATTTTTTGTTTGGGGGAAAAAAGACTAAACGATCAAAGCAAACATTTTATCCCTAAGTTTCCATGGATCACAGAAAAATATTTTAAGAGAAAAAGTAGATATTGCAACAAACAAAACCAATTAGGGTTAATGGTAACTGGAAATAACCCAAAGCCTTTTGTTTGGTAAAAAAAAAAAAAAAAAAGTCTGTCAAGTCCAATGTTTTCCATTGGAAAGGATCGTCTGAATCACACTTGACCCAAAGTAGAGTCATATTGCTCTGATAATCAAAACCCCACAGAATCAAAATTGGACTTTTGATACATATTAAAATTGTATACTATTTTATACTCACAAATTAAATAGCTGATATATGTGCATATATATAGCTAAATAGCTGATATATATATATATATATATATATATATATATATATATATATATATATAGTGTGTGTGAAGAAATATATGGGTGGGTGTATGTGTACAAAAAGTGAAAAATAGGAAATATGTCAACAGAGGGAATAATCACTGGATTATTAATGTAAATTAGTAAGGTGTCATATGATGCGATTTCAAGATTTCACAAGCTGTTTGTGGATGGATAAGATCCCTAAAGTTGTAAAGATTAAAGTCTCAAACCCAAAGAGATATTCTTTATAAAAGTTTAGACTCATCCACGCCCTCCTAAAACACCTCATTTAAACACGTCCCCACATGTCTAAGTCACTGTGTTGGAAGATTTGCATAACACAGGCCAAATGTTCATGCAAAGAAAGAAGGCGTACCTTTTATTCTCACTGTTCCACTGGCATCATGTCGTGGAGACGCGGTGCTTTTCGTTGTGAAAGCGAAGCTACTTTGTTTGATCAACTTGAGTTACATCACTGATGATATGTGCAGGTGCACCAGACGGTGTATCTAAAATCTTGTTTTCTGGAACAACCAGTGACTACCAGGAACAGTCTGGTTGACCACCAAGTACAGATTGGTGACAGCTGGAGAGACAGTGGACAGCCCGGAATGACGGCACTGGGGCAGTGAGTGGTAGCATCCCAGGCTGCACCTTCTGAAAAGGAACCCACAAAAGCTACGAATCGACCTACAGGAGATATACCCTTAGGGATTCCCGAGAGGGGGGGCAGAAGAGAATCCTACAGGACGGATCAAAGGATGACGAGATATGGCAATGAAAACATGACGACGACAATGGAATGCAAATGTGGCAAGATATGCAAGAACCGACATGGCCTGCGGATCCACCAGGCCAAGAAGAAGTGTATACAGAAGGAGGTAGAGTCACAGCGCACAGGAACTACACCTGGTGAGACGCAGGAGGAGCCAGGCCCGGAGACACCCCACAGTGCCCATGAGCCTCCAGGTGATGCAACCACCTGATGCACACAGGACATCAGAACATCATCAGGTGAAGTGGTCCCAAGCTAGCAAGGAGAAGGAGTGGCGTCAGTTTGACGAAGACGCAGATACCATCTTGGAGGCAACAGCCAAAGGGAGAGCTGATCGACGCCTCAAAACGATGACTACAATCATCATCAGCCTAGCTGCAGAGAGGTTTGGACTTGAGGAGAAGCGAGCAGCGAAGCCCCCCTATACCATGAACAACAGAGCAAGTAAAATCCATCAGCTCAGGCCCTGCAGGTTCTTGATCAATCCACCTGCACCAGCACTGGACTTTGATGGGAAAGAGCCCAGTTGGAAGGAGATCCAGGAGGTGGTTAGAAGGGCAAGTGCAAACTCCACTCCAGGGCCCAGTGGAGTACCTTACAAGGTTTATAAGAACTGTCCAAGACTACTCCACAGACTCTGGAAGATCCTGAAGGTGGTTTGGAGGAGGGGAAGGGTAGCAGACCAGTGGAGACAGGCAGAGGGTGTTTGGATCCCGAAGGAGGAGAAGTCTCAGAAAATCGATCAGTTCCGGACCATCTCACTGCTGAGTGTTGAAGGAAAGATCTTCTTCAGCCTCATTTCCAGGCAACTGACAGACTACCTCCTGAAGAATTCCTACATAGATACATCAGTCCAGAAGGGAGGAACCCCAGGGGTACCTGGATGTCTGGAGCATACAGGCGTGGTCACTCAGCTTATCAGGGAAGCCAGAGAGAACAAGGGGGACCTGGCTGTGCTGTGGCTGGACCTCGCAAATGCCTATGGATCCATACCCCATAAACTGGTCGAAGAGGCACTGAACCGGCATCACACCACGAAGAAGTTCAGAGACCTCATCCTGGACTACTATGCCAACTTCCATCTGAGAGTCTCCTCTGGAACAACAACCTCAGACTGGCACAAGCTTGAGAAGGGGATCATCACTGGCTGTACAATCTCAGTCATCCTTTTTGAGATGAGGATCAGCAGGTTTCTGCGCAGGTGGCTGGGACTGCCTCGAAGCCTGTAAGTATCGGGATTCCAGTGATCCAAAGGTTGCCCAGACTGGGATTGAGGTCAGGACAGGGCGGAAGTGGAGGGCTACCATGGCAGTGGATGACGCGGAGTCAAGGCTACGGCAAAAGGTGTTGGTGGGCTCAGTGGCACAGGGGAGAGCTGGCCTGGGCAGCAGAAGAACTCCTCGCTATGACAAGGTGGAAGGGAAAGAGAGGATGTCTCTGATTCTGGAGGAGGTGTTTGCAGGAGTTGAGGAGAAGCGAGCTTGCCAGATGGCTGGGATGCGGCAACAGGGCGCCTGGATAAGATGGGAGCAAACAGTGGAGCGCAAAGTCACATGGACTGAGCTTTGGAAGGCTGAACCCTACAGGATAAAATTCCTGACCCAGGCGGTCTATGACGTGTTGCCAAGTCCATCCAACCTCTTCTCCTGGGGAAAGGTGGAGACACCAGCATGCCCCCTCTGCCAGAAGAGAGGAACGTTGGAACACATCCTGAGCTGCTGTCCAAAAGCCCTGGGTGAAGGGCGTTACCGCTGGCGGCATGACCAGGTCCTAAAAGCCGTAGCGGATTCTATCTGCAGTGGAATTAGCCACAGCAAGAGCCTCCGCCCAGTGAAGACCACAGCTTTTGTCAGAGCTGGGGAGAAGTCAACACCAGCTGCCCGGGGCACCTCCTCTGGCCTGTTGGCAACGGCGCGTGACTGGGAGCTGTCAGTTGATCTGGGCAAGCAGCTGAAGTTCCCTGAGGCAGTTGCCATAACAACATTAAAGCCAGATGTTGTGCTTACCTCTGAGGCCTCCAAGCAGGTAATTCTCTTGGAGCTCACAGTGCCTTGGGAGGACCGTATGGAGGAGGCCAATGAAAGAAAGAGGGCAAAGTATTCCCAGCTTGTGGAGGATTGCCGGAGCAATGGGTGGCGGGCAATATGCCAACCCGTCGAAGTGGGATGTCGAGGGTTTGTGGGCCAATCCCTTTGCAGGGCCTACAAAATGCTTGGCATCACAGGGGCGAGCCAGCGAAGGGACATCAAGATGGCCACTGATGCTGCAAAAGTAGCATCAAGGTGGCTGTGGATCAGGAGAGGAGAGGCATGGCGTGTAGGGTAGTAGTGCTACCTGGACATAAGCTGGGACCTGATCACCCCGGCTGGGTTGCCTGGGGGAGGGGGTCTGATTGTTGAAAGACCCGAAACCCCCCGTGATCCTAGGTTACATCACTGATGATATGTCCAGGTGCACCAGACGGTGTATCTAAAATCTTGATACTCCAAAAGAGGACACAACTAGAAATCAGTGGTTAAGCTGTATTTACAACACTGTTTCAGAACAGTTCAACCCAAATATTCAGATGTGTGCAGTTCATTTTATAGAGGACTGTTACTGATCCTGGGAGAGAAGGCTACAATGCCAGCTGTTCTGACTCACAGTCTATAAGTACGTGTACATAGTTAAAGGATTTGCCACTGGTGATCAAATGCCAGTTTTGAACAGTGTAGAGCAGCACTTTTTTTGTGCAAATGCAGACATGGTTTTATGTTTACTAGGCACGAAACAACATGTAAAAAGACAATTTAAGTCATTATAATCATTAAATATGTCCCCACTGGATGCAACAAATAGCTCATTTGTACTGGGTTTTATGTGTCACCAGTGTTCTGACTGGGACACGGCATGACAGTAAGACAACGAGCTTTGTGAAAATCTACGCGTTTCAGAAAGGTGGAGAATAGAGAAGAAACAATAATGTACATTATGTAGAAAATAATGTGTCTTTTGAACCTTAAACCACATAAACACATTTCATTACACAAAATAATGTTCTTTTTAGCAACATCATATGATATGACCCTTTCAAGATTGCAACTACAGGAAATTGAGTTGTAAATATCTACCGTATAGTCTGTGCTCATCCTTAGAAAAACATGACAACTTTCAACCAACATTTAGCAAAAGCAATAAATGTGAAGCCAGTGAAATCCAAAGCACGTAATTTCCAGGAACGAACACTGAAAGCCTTAGGGAATTACATCACTGACACACATACACTCATTCACGCATACACTCATTCACACACACACACACACACAAGTGAAAGTATTCACACACAGATGAGAGACAGGAAACACGCATGAGCATGAACACACTGTTCAAAGAAACTCAAGAATGTAAGAGTATTCCAGCCTGTAAACCAGTTTCATCCAGAGAATTCATAAATAAGTATAAAGTGTTAATAAAAAGTGTAATCTTGTCTGCATCTGAAAGCTATGTATGATTGTCACATCCTATCTACTGAGATACCTTTATTTAAATATATAGTAGATGTGTCCTTTGCTATCTATGATATCCCATTATCCTTTGCGTTCAATTCTGTGACAGTAAAAATAAAATAGCATTTAAAAGTTATGGTTGGTGGTCATTTTATGTGCATATGTATGTTACTGCTGTCAACTTCTGATTTCATTTCTACCAAAGAAATTAGACTGAAAGATCAGGAAAGACGAGAAAGACCATTAGACTGTTATGCAGTTTTCGGATGCAACCTTTCTTATTGTCCATTTTTACAACACAAGGAAATCACAAGGCCTAGTTTTTCCTCAAGCACTGCAGATTCATTTGAAGTACAGTACTGCATGTTTTAACTAACAACACTTTTACATAAATACCAAGAATAATAAGATGGGAGATTTTCCTTTCTTTTCAATCTACCTAATTTGTGGTCTTTATCACACATCGTTTTATCTACAGTGAATAATTTAGTGACTTATATACATGAAAGTATATAAATATTTTATAAGCTGTAAATATAAACTTTTAAAATATTAATATTAATATTAGTAAATATTACATTTGCTGTTTAATGTTGTAGTTTGTCCTTTTTGTTTTTCCCCCCTTTGTATAGCAGAAAAAGGTTTTGAAACATTATCCTACTTACAGTGTCACATTGTACATGAATGGCAAATTTGTGAATGTCGAATATCAATACATTTGTTGTTTTGTTTCCATGCTAAAATGTTTTCTACAACATATAGGTTTTCAAGATTTCAAGTAGGGACAGTCCATTACAAAGACAGTCGTTGCATGCAATTGTTTTGCAAATTACTAACTATGTTCATTAATTTGAATGTTTGTTCATCTATAAATGACTTTAACCATAGTGATGCTACCTAAGTTGCTGCTAGATTCTGTTGGGTGCCTATATCTGCCTATATGTCTAACTTACAGAGGCAAATGTTGGTGAAAACTATGAGGCTTCAATGAGCAAAACCTCAAACATAAAAAAAAAAAAAAAATTGTGTATGTGTCAAGTGGGCTGAAAGTTTAGGAAAAATCTCTTGTAAATGTAATTTAAGCTAAAAAGGTCTAAGTATAAATGTATAATCATCAAAAAAAGAGAAGAACTTAATATAATACACATGAACATGGGGTCTAATTGGCATTTCTCAAGATAAATGAACCACCGTTTTACTGGAAGTGTCCTTACCTAGAGCTTTAGTGTCTCGGACCAGAACATGTGGAAAGGGTCTTCTACAGGATTTAATCCCATGGTGGACGACAAGGTCAAACCAGACTAGACCGGAGAGGGGTGATTCACCGGGGCAATGAGTCAATCATCCTCAGCTATAAAAGGGAGATTCCTGCTTGAGTTTCTCAATATGCACATCAACACACCAGAGGTAAGCACTCATTCTATCACACAAACACTGACTTAAAACAATACAATATGACCTTTATATCAATGAGATTTATAATTTTTTTTTTTTTTTAATTAATTTTTTTATTATGTTATCCTCAACAGGTTAATTTAGGTTTTATATATATATATATATATATATATATATATATATATATATATATATATATATATATATATATATATTGTACAGTGAAAGATTTTGAGACACTTTTGTAATCTAATACTGCACTCAACTAAACACATGACATGACAATATGATTTGTTTCTTTGCAGAAAGATGCAGTCTTCCCTGATCTTTTGCTTTTTAATAACAGCCCTGGTGGCCGTAAGCATCAGCCGACCCACAGCTACGGAGGAGAGGATCCGAATCATGGCCCGAACTATAATTACCAGAATTAAAAAAATCAAAGATGAGGTAAATGTTTAATAATCGTTTACTTTTCCTCATGACGTTCCAAATCTGTACGATTTGTCTTTCTTATGTGGAAGAAAAAATCATTTATTTTAAGCATGTTGGAGTTATTAAATTAACTTTATTTGTTTTTGTTTTTTATACAAATGTCCCGTGTTCCACAGAAGAAAGAAAGTCATACAGGTTTGGAATGACTTGAGTGTGATTAAATAAAGATGGTCATGACTTTTGGCTGTACTATAATTCTAACAGGAGCTAATTCTAACATGTAGCATGATTTAAACGAGATTTTTGAATGATTTTTTAATGCAGTATTTCATATCTTAAGTAGTTTTAGTAGTAGTTTTTTTTTTTTTTATTGCATTCAATTCAATTTTGATTCCACGTGACCACAAACTAACACCCTATAACTTTGTCTTTGTCTTTTATGAACAAAGAAACTTACTTGCACAGTGGTAAATCCAAGTCGAGCTGTCCACGATTACTGGACAAGTACAATACATTTATTTAAATCTATTATAAATAAATACATTTAAATTTTTATTTCATTTTAAATTCCACTCATCATTTTAAATTATTATTTATTATAATTATTATAGCTTGACTTGACTTGGACACAGTGTGAAATTAAACTACAGAAAAGAACAAACTTATTTGTTAATTGAGCAAATTTCTGATTGTAAATCTGTCTCTACAGCACTTCGAGATGTCTCCAGAGATTGATTTTGGCACTGACATTGACACCCCCATTGATGGCCTCACTTCTCTCTTGGTTCACTTGAGCTACCTGCAGTTGAGGCTGCGGGTGCCTCCAGCTCAGCACCTAC